>NW_008327607.1:79329-107029 GCF_000622305.1 Nannospalax galili
AAGGCCAGCCGTCTACATAGTGAGTTCAGGTCAGCTGTTACTACAGGGAGACCTTGTCTCAAAAAAGACAAAAAAATCATGTTTTTACAAAAAGAAAATGGATAAAAGAAATACAACATAAAAATGGAACATCTTTATCACACCCTCTCCTTTCCCAAGGCTCAGGGATCTATTGTGGAAGAGAGGGTGGGAAGATTATAAGAACCAGAAGTGGTTATGTGAATACAAGGAAACCATGTTATCTGGACACCACAGGGTAGTTGCACATATGAATCCACAGCATTTGTGACATCATACACAAGACCTGTGCAAGATTATGCCAGATAAAATTCCACTATAGATGGAGGAGGTGGGCAAGGAGCCCCAGTCCTAACTGAGAATCTATTGGCAATTGATAGTTCTTGGCAGGGGTGGGGGGCCAGTTTTCTCACTGGCATGATGTTAGTAAGTTGACCAGACTCCAAGGTATATACCCATACCCAAGAGAACTTGGTGAGCACAGATGAGACTAGATAGGCCTTTAAAAAAGACAATAATAATTGAGAATATAAAGTCCAGTGGTGGAGGGCCACAGGATAGTGAGGTCAGGGGAGAGATGGGAGATGTGATCAAGGAGGGCCACGGGATTGTGAGGTCAGGGGAGAGATGGGAGATGTGATCAAAATACATTGCATGAAATTCTCAAATTAATAAAAATATTTTAAAAAACCATGAACTATGCGGCTCTACATTGAACCAATCTGATCTCTTACCAAAGCTATCTCTTTGGCCCAGAACAGTGATTATTTCCCTCAGGAGAGCCCAGCAGCTTACACTGAATTTATCTTTACATAAAATTGCTTACTGTGCCTGGTTAACTCTGCACCCTCTCCTGCATTTTTAGAAAAAGCTTGGAAACGCTTTATTCAGAGGTAGTACAGAAGGGATCTGAGAACTTTGATCATATCTATGAACTAAGCATATAATTTACATATCAGAAGAGAATTTATTAAAATAAAAAATTTAAATTTAAACAATTGAATATACTGACAAAAAGAAAAAGAAAAATCAGTAATTCAAGGAATAATAAGACAAGTGATGAGTAAGTCATAGATATTGATTCCTGGTAAATGAAGAAAAAATTGCTGAATAATTTTTTAAATTTAGAGCATATTATTTTTAAAAAATATTTTATTTATTATTTTTATTTTATGTGCATGCTTGTATTGCCTGCATGTAGGTAAGTGCACCCGTGTTGTGCAATGCCCGCAGAAGACAGAAGAGGCTGTCGGATCCCCTGGAACTGTAGTTATGGACAGTTGTTAGCTGCCACATGGGTGATGGGATTTGAACCTGAGTCTTCTGCAAGAACAATCAGTGTTCTTACCCGCTGAGCCATCTCTCCAATCCTGTACAGCATATTATTAATGTAATGGGAAAAAGTCTGACCTGAAAGGTGAAAATAATATGCTTAGGGGAAAAAAGAAATTAAAACGAGTTTTATTTAATTCTGTTCAATTAGATTACTTATTGACTGGAAAATATATCAAAATAAATTACACTAAGAATACATAGAAAACCTTAACGGTACAAGTATTGAGGAAGAAATAAAGAAAGCTATTGAAAACTATTCACCCTGGGCTCACAAACGGCTGGGTCCAAGGAATGTAACACAGACCAATAACATGAGCGAATTATAGTAAAAAGGCTATTTAGAATAGAAAGTTCCTTAGACCTGTGGGGAAGACAGGGATGTTTGAGAAGCAAGTGCCACATTAGTGAGTTCAGGATCAGGAAGCAGGAAGAGAGTATTCACCAAGAAGACAGTTTGGGTTGTCTCGGGCAGTGAAGACAGTTCTCCTCTACTACTAGAATCTAGAAGAGTGCGAGTCTCCAAATTATACCCGTTACAGTCCTTGAGCACAGGGCAAAGCCCTAGGGAGCTACTGAATTCCAGGGATCATGGGAGTCCTCATTCACGGAGACCTCAGTACTGGCACACCAACAGCATGGAGCCATCACCTCCATATTTGTTCATAATCTGTGGTATGTCTGAATATACACAACCAGTCTACATAAGCCAAATGAGTGCAGAATCCAGTTTTTAAGTTTTTGTTTATATTTATGTGTATCTCTGTGTGTATGTGCTCATGAGTGTAGTAACTGCAGGGGCTAGAAGAGGGCATCGTATCTTCTGGAGCTGGAGTTGCAGGTAGTTGTGAGCCACCTGGCATGGGTGCTGGGAACCAAACCCCATCCTCTGTCAGAGCACCAATTGCTCCTTATGTGCTCTGCCATCTCTCCAGCACTCAGGGATGGTTCCTGAGAGGAGTCTGTCTCTCTACCAGCTTATTTATAATGACTGCCTGAGTCACTGCTGGTACAGTCACTTCCTCCTCTTTATTAGCTCCTGATGGAGACTGAGCTATTATGACTGGCCGAAAACAGGACACAATCAAAATTCAGGGAGCCTGGACCATCCTGTCAGTGGTGAGACAGGCAGCCATGGAGAAGGGAACTGAACATGACACACTGAGAAGTTTCAATAGTGAGAAGCTCCAGCGCTGAAGGGCAGTGGTCAGCAGTCCTGACCTCTGTGCCAAGGAGAAAGCCCCATCACTTATGGATAACCATGCAAGGGCTTGCTTTCCTCCATTCTCAACCTCCAGTGTAGAAATCATTGCTGTTTACCTCTCTCACTCTCTGACATACTTCAGTGGCGCCCATGGCTTGGACTTGCTGCCTGTGAGTAGAAGGGCCTCTGGAGTGAGGGGGAGCCTATCGAATCCACAAGCTGCTAATTCCTCAAGACGCACAATGGTTTTGCTACCCAAAGAAGTGAAAGTTCTAATGAGAAACCAACCCTGGTGTTGAGAACTATTCCCTGAACCAGCCAAGCTCTCAGCTGGTATACAACAGCAGCTCAAAAAAGTAGGAACCACAGTAGACTCCAGCTGTGATTCCCCCTCCCCCGCACACATATCACTCCACAAGCTGCTAATTCCTCAAGACGCACAATGGTTTTGCTACCCAAAGAAGTGAAAGTTCTAATGAGAAACCAACCCTGGTGTTGAGAACTATTCCCTGAACCAGCCAAGCTCTCAGCTGGTATACAACAGCAGCTCAAAAAAGTAGGAACCACAGTAGACTCCAGCTGTGATTCCCCCTCCCCCGCACACATATACTAGGAAAATTCTAACATTATAGGATCTAGAAAAAAGCTTCTCAAATTCTTTGTCTTTGTTAAAACTTTCTCCTTTGATTTTCTTTTCTTTTTTTCTCCTTTTACTACATTTTTAGTTTTCTACATAAAAGAGCAGAAAGGGCTTCTTAAAATGATAGCGACTTGGGCTGAAGAGATGGCTCAACAGTTAAGAGCACTGGCTGCTCTTGCACAAGACCTGGGATGATTCCCAGCACCCACATGGCGCTAACAACCATCCCTAACTCCAGTGCCAGGGGAATTCCACACCCTCTTCTGACCTTCGTGGGCATTGTATGACATGGGTGGACTTACATACATGCAGGCAATATACTTATACACATAAAATAAAAATAATAAAATATTTAAACGTTTAAAAAATGATAATGATTTCAGTAGCCCCACTCTTCTATAGAGAGACCATCTAGACCAAAAATCAACAAACTTCAGAGTTAAAGCTGTAGATCAAATATATTTAATGGACAGCTATCTACACCATGACTGTTAATACACATTCTCAGAAGCCCATGGAACTTTCTTTCATGCTTTAGGCCAAGAACCAAACTTTAAGAAACAAAAAATGAAATACCTTCTTGTGTCTTATCAGATCATAATAGGATAAAATTAGGAACAAGTAGAAGAAACACTCCAGAAAGCATGAGCATGTGGAGACTCCGCAATACACTTTAAAATGATCGATGAATCATTGAAGAAAACTTGAAGGAGGAAATAGAAAATTTCCCAGAATTACATAAAAATTAAAGTACTTCTGGGTTAAAGAAAAGGCAGTTATAAGAAGGAAGTTTATAGATTTGAATGCTTATCTTAAAAATGATAGATATGATGAAATAGAAACAAAAACCCCAAGAACAATACAAAGAATCAGTGAAACAAAGAGTTGGTTCTTTGAGGGGCTTAAGAAGATTGACAAGCCCTTAGCCAAATTAATCAAAAGAAACAGAAGGCCAACACTGATAAAATTACAACTAAAAAGGAAACACTACCACAAATACTGATGCAGGAAATCATAAGGACACATTTTTAAAAGCCTCTATACCACTAAATTGAAAAATTTAAAACAAATCGAGGAAGTTCTAGATGTATACAACATAGAAAAATTAAACCAGGGTAAAATAAATAATTTAAGCAGATCCACAGCTATCAATGAGATTGAACAGTAATAAAAGATCTCTGAGCTAAAAATAAAAGTCCAAAGCAGATGGATTCATTGCAGAATTCTACCAGAATTTCAAGGAAAAACTAGCACATAGTATTAGTTAAAATATTGCATAAAAATAGAAAAGTAAGGAAGGTTTCTAAACTCTATTTATGAAGCCGATACTGCCCTGATTCCAAAATCAGATGAATACACAACAAAGAAAATTACAGCTCAATCTCTCTGTTGAACATAGACGCAAAATTTTTCAATAAAAAGACTGGCAAACCAAATTCAAGATCATATCAAAAAGTTCATTCATTATGATCAAGTTAGTTTCATTCCAGAGAGGCAGTAATGGTTCTATATGCTTTAATCAATTAATGTAATCCATCACATAGAGTCAAAGACAGTGATCACACAATCATCTTATTAGATGCAAAAAGGGCTGACAAAATCCAACATCCCTTTATGGTAAAATTCATGGATAAGCTAGGGATGAAGGCAGCATGCGTCAAGATAATGAGGGCTATTTTCAAAAAACATGTCGCCAACATCATGCTAAATGGAGGAAAACCTTAAAGCATCCACAATAAGATCAGGAACAAAACATGGACATCCCCTCTCTCCAGTCCTATTCAATATAAAGCTTGAAGTTTTAATTAGAGTAAAAAGGAAATAAAAGGGATACAGATTGGAAAAGAAGAAGTTAAAGCATCCCTATCTACAGACGATATAACTCTATACATAAGAGATCTCAAGAGCTCCACAAAACCTCTTACCTTCAGCTAAGTGGCAGAATACAAAATTAACACATGAGTATCAGTAGCCTTTCTTTATACCAATGACGAACATGCTGAAAAAGAAACAGGGAAACAATCCCATTCACAGTCACCTCAAAAATATCTTGGAATAACTCTAACCAAGGAAGTGAGAGACTTGTACAACAAAAACTTTAAAACACTGAAGAAAGACTTTGAAGAAGACACTAGAATATGGAAAGGTCTCAGTGCTCATGGTTAGTAGGATTAATATTGTGAAAATGACCATCCTAGCAAAAGCAATTTACAGATTCAATGAAACCAAAATCAAAATGTCAAGACCTTTCTTCACAGACACATAGACATAGAAAAAACAACCTCAAAATTTATGTGGAGATACCAAAGACCAAGGGTAGCCAAAACAATCCTGAGAAAAAAAGAGTATTCCAGGAAGTATCAAATGCCAAAAATTTACATCGGAGGAAAGAGAATATCTTCAACAAATGCTACTGGAAAATATAGATTTCAACATACAGAAAATGAAACTAGATCCTTTCCTCTCACCTTGCACAAAACTCAGCTCTAATTGGATCAAAGACCTCAACACAAAATCTAATAACCCAAAACTACAAAAGAAAGAAGTAAGGAGTGTACCTCAACTTATAAGGGCACAGGTAAAAGTCCTAGAGGGAATTGAACAGGAGGGAACAAACATGTTAACATAATTAAGGCTATATTCAACAAATTAACAGCGAACATCATTCTAAATGGAGAAAAACTGAAGCATTCCCATTAAAATCAGGAACCAGACAAGGCTGCCCACTATCTCCTCTCCTTTTCAATATAGTGCTTGAAACTCTCGCTAAGCAATAAGACAAGAGAAGGAAATTAAAGGAGTATAAATTAGAGCAAAAGAGGTCAAATTATCACTATTTGCAGATGATATGATAATATACATAAGATCTCAAAGAGTCCACCAGAAACCTGCTAGAAATGATCAATACTTTCAGCAAAGTATACAAAATCAATTTACAAAAAACAGTAGCCTTTCTATATACCAATAACTAGCAATCAGAGAAAGAGCACATAGAAACCCTCTCATTCACAATAACCTCAGAAAAATCTAGGACTAAACCTAACTAACTAAAAACATTAAAGATCTCTCCAATGAAAATTTCAAATCAAAACAGAAACATAGTTTTTACACAGAAGATCCAATATGAGTGCATGCAATTTCAGTCACCTGATATTTACAAGGTGCCAAGAACACACACTGGAGGAACGGCAACATCTTCAACAAATGGTGCTGGCAAAACTGGATTGCCACCTGTAGAAGAATGAAATTGGACCCTTTCACCCTGCACAAAAGTCAACTCCAAATGGATCAAAGACCTTAATATGAAACCTAAAACTGCTAGAAGAAAACATAGGCAGTACCCAAAAAGATATAGGTGCAAGAAAGGACTTTCTAAATCAGACATCAGTTACTTGGGCATTCCGATCAACAATCCACAAGTGGGACTCATTAAACTGAAAAGCTTCTGTACAGCAAAAGAAACAACCAAAGAAGTGGAGAGAAAATCCACAGAGTGGGAGAAAAGCTTCACCTTCCACACATCCAACAGAGGATTGCTATCCAGAATATATATTGCCTGTGGTTCTGATACGCACCTCAAGATTTTAAGAAGATAATGTTTTTAGAGAGAGTTTCTGCTTCCACTATAGAATATATATACAAATGTAAAATATTGTCAAAAGTGGAAGTAGTGTATTTAAAGTAATGACACTTCTGAATTTATTTTTCATATTCTATAGTTGGTATGACTTAAATGAATTTCTGGAGTGGGTAGTGAGTGCACTTATTTTAAATGTTCTGATTCTGTTATATTTTCATTAAGTTTAAAAAGAAATTAAATTGGGTGTTAAACTGTTTGGACGTCATTTATTAATTTTAACTTGAAACCCTCAGTAACTAATATGTCCTTGAATTAGGATAAGTTAGCCCCAATGGAAAACATGGTTACATGATTTTTTTAATAGAAGAATCCTGACTAAATGCAGAGAGTTGACTAAATTTAAAGCCTTCAGCATCAAAATATTTAGAGTGATTTACTACTAGATTCTGAACCAGTCATCTTATCAGACTAGAGACCAATTTCCTCCAAGTGAGTCATAACACTAGGTTAGTTCTCAGGTGAAGACCGGCCAACTGTGTCCTGAAGGCCAACTTTAGTGGGCTGTTCCTTCATTTGTAGTTATATACGAAGGCGCTTCCTACTTCAGTGACAGACATAGGGTAGTTGCAATAGAGTCCGAATAATCACAAAGCCTAGAGAAAGCCCTAACTTTTTCATCTCTCCAGACAAATGAAATTTCTTTCTGTATACTAAATATAAACCCTTATCTTTGTAGACAAGGGTACCATACACCACTCATCAAAGAAGCTTCTTTGTGTAACAGATGGAGGCTAATACAGAGTTCCGTAATTGGTCACACACAGAGAATATACGTCTGAGAGATGCCCAGCCCTAAGTGACACATCTACAGTGGAACCTCTACACAAAAGGCTCATTGAGCAGAGTGGAGTAGGGCATAGAGAGAGTACTAATACAGCCTTCAATTCTCACCAGCGAAGCTTCCTCATACAAAAAGTGGGATATACACAGAAGGCCACAACTGGGTAAGTTTTGGAGAACTAAAGACTGCAGAGGGCATAGTCCTGGATAGGACTCCCCTATATTAAAGCTTATCCACCCACGGCTCAGGGACCATTGTGAAAGACGGGGCAGAAAGATTGTAAGAGCCAGTGTTGGTGCATGAACACAGGGAAGCAGAGGCTTTCAGGCCACTGGGACTTTGCTCATGTGAATTTGCAACAATGGTGACAGCATGCACCAGACCCATACAAACTCAATCAGATTAAAAACCCAGAATTACATGAGGGAAATGGGCAGCAGGCCCCAACCCTAGCCAAAGAACTATTGGAAACTGATTACTTCTGGGTGACGGAGAGTAGATCTGCTTTAAGGGAGTGACTCTAGATAGGCTAACTAGACTCCAGTGGATGAACTTGCACCGAAGGACATCTGGGTACAAATGCTTGACTGGGTAGGACTTAACATATATGACAAAATGCATGAAATTCAGTGGGTGGAGGGGTTGTGAGGGGGTGTTGATGGGGAGGGAGTCTAAATTTGATTAAGATCTGGTATATAAAATGTGTGAAACTCAGCGGAAAAAAAATTTTTTTTTGGTCTTTTTGAGACAGGGTCTCCCTATAGCCCCAGCTGTCCTGGATTCAACATGGAGACCAGGCTGGCCTCGAACTCACAGAGATCCGCCTGCCTCTGCCTCCCAAGTGCTGGGATTAAAGGCGTGCACCACCATGCCCAGCTGCAAAAATATTTCAAATTTTGATTTCATTATCACTAGGGAAGACACTGGTCATATTTTATCTTTTTAACAATTGAGATTTGTTTTGTACTGGCATACATATTATACTGGATAATGAGTACTGCTCATTTGTGAAAATATGCGTATATTGCTAGGTAAATGTTTCTTATAAGATATGAAGTTCAATTGTTTTACCTTGTGTAAATCCTCCTTTTAAAAGTAGTTTTCCTTTTTCTTCCTAACTTTGATGAGAGCTTTGAGAATTTCATGCAATGTATTTTTATCATAGTCATCCCTCCTTCCCTGGCTTCTTCCAGATCCACTTGTCCTGTCCTACCCACCCAACACAACACTGTGTCCTCTTTTAAAAAGTTCTGTGGTTGTACTGCATTAATTAGAAATTTTACCCTTGGAGTAGTTTGACCAAAAGTGGGCCTCATCTTCTGAAGTGTTCTGATTTCTCTTAGAATTACTCTCTCAAGATGGTGTCTATTCTCTGTCTTCTCTGATCCTATTCTGGTCTGTTCAGCTCTACTGTCTGACAAAAGGCTCCTATCATATTTATTGACCAGCAAATCAAGCATGGTGTGAGAGCAGCATGAACAATTTTCTGATAGCAGTTTTGCAAAGGGAGAAGTTGTTTTTCAGACCCTAATGACTCAGGACAGCACACTAAGCTATGGAAAGACGTCCTCAACCTATGCCTCCCCAGTGCTTGCAAGATTTCTCAGGGAGACACTGTTTCCAACGTCATCAATGTCATATCTTGTCCATACATGCATTGCCCAGGGGTATAACTGAGTCACAAATGGAGAGGATGGTATAAGATTAAAGCTATGCAATCAGCTTAGCTTGTAAGAGTTAGTTACATGGGAATTCCAAATCATTGTAGGACTGATTACACTATTTTTCTTTGAAGGAGCACATAGTCCTAAATGGTCTCAAAATATGACTAATGTGACCTACAAGGTTGTGTAAAATTTCAATTTGTAAAAGCTTGTTATTGGTTTTTCCAGAAAAAATCATTCATGCACCCATCAAGTCCAATTTGTGCTGCCTATATAAGCAATATGTATGGCTGCCCACTAGGGTATGGTCAGCCTACCAGAAGCTACAGTCTTTAAAAAAACTGACACTCCCTCTCTCTGCAGCTAACAGTTGCCCATAGCTCCTCATCCACGTGTGGAATTTAGTGCCCTCCTCTCTCTTCCACGCTGGGAGATCGGCTGACTTGTGCTTGTACAGGGCTTGTGCCTGCTGTCAGAAACACTGAGTTCATATCTACACCTGTCCTGTTGTGGCCAGAAAACACTACTTCCTTGTGGTCACCACTTCTCACTCTTACAATCCTTCTGCTCCCTCTTCTGCAGTGATCCCCAGACCTTAGGAGGAGAGGGAACCATATGAGTGTCCCATTTAGGGCTGAGCATTTCAGTCTCTTAGTCTCTTTGATCAGTTGCGGTTCTCTCTGTTACTTGCCATTTAATGCTTAAAGAGGCTTCTCTATTGAGGGTTGATGGATTCACTAATCTATGGGTATTTTAGAAGTCAGAAAAATACTATGTTCATTTAGCAGGAGTGGGTTCTCCCCTAGGGCTTACGTCATGTCTAGCCACAAGTTATTGGCTGCAATAATGGTGCCAAGCATGGGTTTCATTTGGGGGAGTGGGCCTTAAATCCAACCAGAAAGTAGTTGCTTAATCCCATACTATCTGTGCCGGATAGCTTTATTAGTCACCTGGACACAGCTGGGTAGAGGGACTCTCAATCGAGGAATTTCCTCTCTCAGATTGGCCTGTGGCCATGTCTGTGGGAGCATTTTCTTGATTAGTGAGTGACATGGGAAGGCCCAACCCACTGTGGTGCCAGCCCTGGGCAGGTGGTCTTGTGTTGCATAAGAAAGCAGGCTGAGCATGGGCCAAAGGAGCAAGCCAGTTCCTCCATGGTCCTGCCCTGAGTTCCTGCCCAAGTTGATTTTGGTCAGTGCTTTATCACAGCAATTGAAAGCAAACTAGAACAACATTCGTGCCACTGTTGTCCTCCTGGGCATATACCAGGCAGGTCATGTTGCGCCTTGCAATTCACAGCTGAGTAAGACTGGCGATTCTTTTTGAGACTTTTTTCTGCTATTGGAAAGGGGAAGGAAGCCTATAACTGTAACTGTAGAAGTGTTCACTCATTTTAGTTTTCTTGATTTTACTCAATAAATCTGGAAAACTGGGAATCAGACATGCACGGGTTTATAATCGTTTAGCCTCATCATTAATTCTCTTTTATCCAACTATAATGTACTTTTTGACTGATATAACAGATTTAAAATATACATTGTCTCATGTTAATTTTTTCCCATTCTTTCCTTTTATCTGATTTGAATTTTTAGATACAAAATTAGCCCTTCACAGCCATTATATCACTAAATAAGGTTTCAGAAGTACTTCCTGTCAATCTTTATTAGTTGGAAGTTTTAAACTTTTATTTATTTATCTATTTTATTTATTTATTTATTTATTTGAGACAGGGTCTCCCTGTAACCATAGATGGCCTGGAACTCACTATGTAGACCAGGCTGGCCTTGATCTCACCTGCTTCTGCCTCCCAAGTGCTGGGATTAAAGGCATGCTGCACCACGCCCAGCTAATAGGAAGCTTTAAAAACACTATATTTAAAGTACTCCATACTAATATGGAGGGACACTTTTCACTTTGTACCTTATTTTCTATATATCATGACATTTCATGGGTTGTGATCAGATCTTAATTTTCAAGAATAGTTTTACTTACAGAAATGCAGCAGAATTCATGGCACTCTAACAAACCATCATCGCTACACAGTGTTTTCCCTTGTTAGCACTGTGCTCCTATTATGGTACACTTGGTACAATTGATGGATTCATATTAATACATTGTTTTTAAATAAAGTCCATAGTTTGTGTCAGAACCCTCTTTCAGCTGCTTTGTTCTTTGTCTATTGACAAGTACATGGATAGTCAAAAGAAAGCTTAATGTCCCTGTGCTCCATTATCTATGCATCCCATTCTGATTTTTCTGAAAATCAGAACTTGCAAAACTTGATTATTTTACTGTCTTTATGGTATGGATTTTCAGAGGTGCGTACACTCAGATCATACACAAGAGTAGCCTGTACTTCCTTCTCCCACACAGCAACATTCCTTGACTAGCTCCCATCAATTTTTGGCTTAATATATGCTCTAAATTCTTCTCTATAAATATCCCATCCAGAGGGTGCCGTGTTCCACTGGTATTAATTTTATCCAGTCATCCAGGGAAGAATATCAGGGTTATTTCTTTTATAAGTGTGTATAAATCTTCTTAAAATGATTGTGCTTCTGTATTCCCTGAATGGAATCTTTCATTCCTAGGAATGAAAAAACCTAGCTAACGAATAGCTCCATTTTATCATGGATCACTTGCCTTGAGCTGCTCTATAACAGTTCCAGAAACCTTAAAAGTGACCATCTATTATCTCAGAGTTCTGGTGACTAGGCAAACAAAATCAGTGTCCACACAGGCAGTTTGTTTTTATTTATCTTAATTTTAAAATATTTTATTAGCATTTCTTTCTTTAAGAAATAACATGATTACATTGAAAAACTTTTGTACAGGTGGAGACTTTGGGAAGGGAATGAGTAGCAAACTCACATTATAGCAACAGTGACAAATTTCAATTATTATTAAAGCTTGTAGTACAGTTTTACCAGTAAATAATATTCAAAATAATACTAGACATACAGTTGCAAATTTATATTCTAAAATACAATTGCTTATTTTTAGTTTGAGAATTATATCAGTTTAGTTATTACAGTATTTTCTCTTTTTTTTAACTTCCCATACCATGAGTTTTGTGTCTAGAAGTATAGTCAGATGGTTTACATTTTCTGTAGGACAAAGGTGGAGGCTCACTGGAACTGCAGAAGAGTAATAGAAAATTAATGGAAAAATTCTTGAGGCCTGGTAACAGGAGAGGTCCAACATCAAGGCCTGGATGCCCAGGATCACATGTGGAATGAAGACCACAGCTGTCCCATTTTAGAGACTCAGTCCTCCTAAAACCAGAATCTGCAATGACAGAGACTTTCCCTGTCCCCAGCCTCTTCAAAGCCATTGCCATACACATACAAAGGAAGGAGCTGTGGGGAACACAAGCCACTCAGAGAAAAGCGAAACTGCGTGAAGACCACAGCTGGCCCATTTTAGAGACTCAGTCCTCCTAAAACCAGAATCTGCAAATGACAGAGACTTTCCCTGTCCCCAGCCTCTTCAAAGCCATTGCCATACATACCCTGGGAACCTCAAAGGAAGGAGCTGTGGGGAACACAAGCCACTCAGAGAAAAGCGAAACTGCAGCCCACCATGGGGAAGTCCTTCATTCTCCACCTTTCTATAACCACAGGAATGTGTAACCAGGGCTCACCATAGGGGAACACAACCCTGGCTCATGGAAGGGGGCCACCACTTCAGCTCCCAGGACAAGACCCCTATTCCAGCTCACGGGAGGGAAATCACACCAGCTCAGAGGAGAGGACCACAGCTCCAGGTTCACAGGAGGGAACCATGACTCCAAGCTCATGGGAGGGGACCACAGCTTCAGGTTTATGGGAAGGGACCATAGCTCCAGCTCATGGGAAGGGACCATAGCTCCAGCTCACAGGAAGGGGCCACAGCTCCAGGTTCATGGGAAGGGACCATAGCTCCAGGTTCATAGGAAGGGACCATAGCTCCAGCTCACAGGAAGGGGCCACAGCTCCAGGTTCTTAGGAAGGGACCCCAGCTTCAGGCTTGTGGGAAGCAGTCACAGTTCCAGGCTCACAGGAGGCCATAATAATTTCAGTTATGTTGGTTTCCATTGTTTTCCTGTCCCCACCGCTCTGTCACATGGTTATACTTGTGTTTAAGAGAGAGATTTTTGGCTCCTGTGCAACAAACAGAGGCAACAGTTACTTGCTGCCTTGAATTTCTCACTAGAGGAGCATCACTATTGGAGAAAAACAACTTTCACTTTTGCTCAAGGAGACAGATGGATTGGCATTTTTTTTTTCTAACTGCAGCCTGCGCATCTTCCTCCCTGGCCAGAGAGCCAAATGATGAGACATGTTATCCGGAGTCATATTTTGCCAAGAGCTGCCACGGCAGCCATCTTGGCTCCTCAGTCACTTTCTTTCTTACCTGCCAAATCCTTTCTCACTTTCGCCCTGTGACCAGCCCTCATCCTCCGTGGGGTTTGTCACTTGGGCGATGATGCCTAGCGGACCGTGGATGCATGGCTCAGTGGCTACCCGCAAGCCGGCCCCTGGCAAGAGATATATGTAGTGCAATGCTCACCACTGCCTCCTGAGTGTGCCTGCTGCCTGGCCCCCATGCCCTGACCTAGGTGCCCAGGGGGTCTATTTGCTTATTTTTTGAGAGTTTCATGCATGAGTTATTGTAATTACATTATTTCCACCCCTACCAGTTCCCCTCCAACTCCTCCCACGCCTCCTCCATTCCCTCCCCGTTTCTTCTCTCCTTTATTATTGTTACATCTACATGCATATATAACGTACTAGTCCATACAGTAGTGCTTGTGTGTACCAGTGTTTAGGGCTGCCACTTGGGAATACCTCTCAGGGAGCTAGTACCCAGAGAAAACGGATTCTCCCTTAAGGCTGTGAGATAAAAACCTGTTCCCTTCAGTCTTCTGACAGCCTCAGAAATGTGTTGGCTTTCCCTTATGCCTCACTCCTCTTTCTTCTTTGTGTGGCTTCTCCATGAGTAAGCCTGGCTCTTTTCAGCTAGAAGTGGTCGTTCACATCTGCAACCTCAGCTGCCTAAAAAGCAGACAGGCAGATTGTGAGTTCCAGGCTACCTTCAGTAACAGGGTGAGAGGGAGAACTAATAATGAATTGGAAGCCAAAATTACTGCTGTTAGAATCTCATTTTATATGACCGTACCTAAAGGATGCTTTTCCCAAATAACCTTGCATTTGGAAATACTGAGAACTGGGATAAGGATATCTTTTTTGCTTTTATTTCAATTCATTTATTTTTATTTTATGTGTATGAGTGTTTTTTGTTCGTAAGTGCAGCCATGCCATGCAATGCCCATGGAGGCCAGAAGAGGGTGTCAGAGCCCTCTGGAACTAGAGTTAGCCATCAGCTAGGTCCTGGGAACTGAACCTGGGTCCTCTGCAAGAGCTTAACTGCTGAGCCATCTTTCCACACTCAAAATATCTTTTTTGCAGAGAACTTAATTCATCACAGTTTGATTCTTCTTGAAGCTGTTACATGCTCTCTTTCCCAAACTAAAATATGCTTAATCTGTCCCCAAATTACCAAATGTCACTCCCAAACCATCACTACATTGAACTTGAAGGTATCGGGGCTAGACAGATGGCTCAGACGTTAAGAGCACTGGTTGCCCTTGCAGAGGACCCGGGTTCAGTTCCCAGCACCCACATGGTGGCTAAAAACCATCTGCAACTTCAGTTCCAGGGGCTCTGACACCCTCTTCTGACTTCCATGGGCACTTCGCAGCAAGAGTGCACTTACATATATGTAGGCAATACACTCATACATATAAAATAAAAATAATAAATAAAATATTACAAATTGAAGATATCAACCTTTTTAATGATATTTGTTCCTAATATCTTCAATTCTGAGCAAAAATTTCCTCCATTTGTCAATGGTAATGTATTTCCAGAATGCAGCTGTGGTACAAATTAGGGTAAGTGTGACCATTCCAATGGAAGAAATTGCCAGAAAATAAGTGTTTACATCGCAAACATGTCCAGAACTCAAAATTCTGTTCTAATTCTGCAGAGGAATGCTATATTCCATGGTATGTTTTCTAGATACAACAAGGTACTGGCCAACAACTTTCACATAAAAGCAAATAAGGATGTGTTTGCATAAATAGAGATGGGTACACTCTCCAGAATCAAGGGGCAGTGGCTCTGGTCCCCAGGCACGAGCCCCTGTTCTCTTGGGGGCAAGGGCAGGTCGGTTGTCATTTGATGACACTCAGAATCATCTTTTCTCCCACAAGGGTCAAACGTATACTTTACTAAGTACCTCTGTGGTGCAGTTCCTTCCTGTCTGTAGAATGACAAAAGCATAATAGCCTTACTCCATTCAATCCATCATCTATGAAAGGAGCCTTGAGATTAATATATTAGCATTGTATGTATGTAGACATTATTTAATTTTGGAAAAAAATAAAAACAGATTTGATGGAAGATAGGTGTGTTCCTGTGCAAATGTGGAACTAGAAATCAGATCCCTTATCCCTAGGTCAGTGGGGGTTTTTTTGTTTGTTTGTTTGGTTGTTTGGTTGGTTTTTTTTCCATATTGGTTTCTTTTCCTGGAGAATTTACCTCCTTAAATACTGGAAGAAGGATGTGTAGGCCCCAAGGTTTTCACTTTGAAGACACCTTCTCCAGGCATTATGTCTGGTCTTCTGCTGTGCCTTTCACAGATGATTTTTGTTTAGCATACACTCTCTGTATAAGCGGTAGGTACTTCATATATTACACCAAGGGATATTTGAAACTTAAAGAAAGCTATACAATGAGAAAGATAATTGAACCAAGTTCAGGAATATGCTACTATGTCCTGGAGGAGCTGGAGACACCAGGGGAACAGGATTGCCCACGGCCTATCGACGCACATTGTCCTCAACATTTTGTTTGTTGCTAGTTTCTGAAGCCCCAATAGAAAGATAGTCAAGAGGGGATTTAGGGTTAGTTTCAGATGGCACATACAGTGACTGACAGAGTTCCAGCACCTTCTATTGAATGTTCAGTTTCTATCCAGACTTTAAATGTGTCTTTTTATTACTGTTGCTATAGTGATACAGGAATATTGCTTTCTTGTATTTTGGAACTGTTAAAGCAATACCACCCAGCCCTTAAATATGATAGAACAAAGAGATCTCAAGAGCCAAAAGCTAATGATGCAGAATGTTACCATTTTATTGGAAAGAAAGTTGAATGCATGTTGGGTTCAGAAATCTCAAGGAAAACAAGTGGGAGAAGGAAGAGTCGGCCATGGACTGTCTCTGGGACCACATGGGACTCTGCATCATTAAGATATCACAGGCTTCATCCAGGTAAGTGACTCCTAGGGAGAGAAAGGACAATCTGTGAGGTGAGGAGAGTGAAGGGTGGAGAGGGAATATGTGGGTGGGGTCCATGCCTCCATGGTTCTTCACCACTACTTGTTCCTACTACTTTTCCTCTCTCCTGTGTCACAAACAGGAACTTTTCTTACACTCATCTCTTTCCTTTATTGAGAGAGAAGAGGAAGCTAATTCTTGGTGCTATGGCCTTTGAGAGAAGAAAAGTGCATCCTTGTACGGATACACAGATATTCAAAGAGAACACCAACTGCTACAATGCTTCCTCCCAGGATGAGCAAGAAATTAACCTTTACAAAGCCAAACTGTAAAAATTAGCAGGGTTATACTGTAAACATAAATATTCTTACACTGATGGTGGTATTCAATGTTTCTCACTTGCTGTCACGTGCAAGAGAAAATTATTGAGCGTATTCTGTAGGAATATGTTCAGGACCCAGTCACAGCCCAGGTACATTTTTCTCTGCTCTGTCAGGTGCTTATCTTACCTTTCCAAAGGGCGTACCACCACAGTTCCATGGGTATGGACAGTGGGCGTTAGTCCCATAATAGGCCCAGGGTGTACCCACATACAACTTCCAAACACTGCGGTAGTTATCTCTCTTATTTGGTAAAACCTTACCATAATATTGGTCTGGGTCTTCAGCTGGCTCATGAACACATTATTTATTCATATCCTGTGAAAACAGGTTTGAATGCTTTCTCTTTTTATATGCTCTTTCTCCTTCCTCCAGAGGATTCGTGGCCTTGTCAAACCCACTCCCAGGATCTTTTCTTTTCCGACGTGTTTCCTCATAGATTTCTTCACTGTACATGCCTTTGGGGTTGTCATTTGAATGGTGAACAGTTCGCGACTTCTCAAGGATGCTGAATTCTTCAGCAGAATTTCCACCAGGGCCTTTATCTCCTATACCTGACTCAAAGAGTTCAGTAGAAGTAATTTCTTCAGATTGTCGGAATTTTTCTGTTGAGAGAAAAGTATGTTTCATTAGCTATCTCTATATTTCTGTGCATTCTAAGTCAGTTGTAAACCAGGACACTGCCAACAACCTGTGGTTTGGCTCTGGTTAATAACCTGTCTTTGGATGCAACTTACTGCTTGTTCTGTTTTCTATAATGTCGTTGACCTTTTGTCTAGTTACAGATTGGAACGATCTACCCAGCAAATGCCCTTGCTCCTCTTCTGATTCTCCACAATAAGAATGTTTGAGTTTCAAGCTCTCTGCCATTCCCCCACAATTGCTTATCAATTCACGGATATTCTCACAAGTGGTACAGTTATACTTAGAGTAGACTGCATTCTCACCAGGGATAGAAGACCTGGGAAAACAGCATTCTGCAGACCCCCAGAGTATTGTTTAGTGAACACCGTCCCTCGGTACCTTTCCCCCAGACCCACTCTCCCCACTCACCACGGGTTTTCCTCCCAGCTGCTTGTGTCACCAGAACGAGGAAGAGAGAGAGGAGGAAAAAGCTGGTAGACTTCATCTTGCCAGGAAAGGTCGTGACTGAGAGCTGAACTGAGTCCTTCCTTTATATATGTCTTGACTTGGTGTGCCTGGAGTTCTGAAAGGTACTGCCCTGTATCACTTATCTGTAAAGGCCAGCTTCTTCCCCTCTGCCATGCAGGGGGTATTGTCATTATTTTCTAGAATTCTATGTAGGTAATGTCAAAGCCTTTTTCCTATCCCCACAACCCCCAGCAAATCTTTATCAAGGCCAGCTTGATCCACATAGTGACTTCCAGGCAGGCTGAGACTAGGGAGACCCTGTCAAAGAAAAAGATGGTGATCGTCTTCTTCAGCAGATACTGAGCAGGTACTGTTGAACATATCTTCACATAAAATGTTTTCCTGTACCTCCTTATCTCTGTACTCCTTCCATTTTCTAAGAAACTATCAATACTTCCTTCATTTAGAGATTATTCAGGAAGAGTAAAATAACAGATCTGATGACTTTGATCCAAGTTTTTAATCAAAGGACAAATTCCTGTCTAATCCACTATACAAAAGATATAGATAAAAATTAAAATTTAAAACTAGAAAATTGGATATCACAAATACCAAGAGACCATGATACCAGTATCAGAAGAAAATGAATAAAGTTATAAACAAAAAATTTTAATCAAAGTCACATATGTGTAACAATGGAAGGAGAACTCAACAATTGAAAAGGAGATCAAAAGGTGACTAAAGCTTTAATACTGATTGCTGGTTGGCGAAGGAAAAAATGCTCCTGCTTAATCCTTAAAAATTATAAAATACAGCATAGTTCATTCCTCTAATTCCAGTTCTTTAGAGGCTGAGTAAGGAATACAGTGAGTTCAGTGCCAGCCAGGGTTACACAGGAAGGTCCTATCTCAAATGTACGAACACAGGCAGTGTAAAACGTGTTAAAATGGACAAAATTTGCCCTGATGGGAAATAGCATACTCAAGGAACAACCAAAATCACTTTGCTCAACTGGACACAAAATTATGTGCCTCTTAGAAGATGTAATAAAGCAAGTCACTTTTGTATTTAAAAATAGGTAGAATAGCTGGGCGTGGTGGCGCAAGCCTTTAATCCCAGGACTCAGGAGGTAGAGGCAGGCAGATCTCTGTGAGTTCAAGGCCAGCCTGGTCTACATAGTGAGTTCCAGGACAGCTGGGGCTACAGGGAGACCCTGTCTCAAAAAGACAAAAAAAGGGGGGGGAGTAGGTAGAATAAATAGGTAGAAAGAGATAAAATCTTCCACTCCTGGCTTACAAATGTTGAATCCAGGGATTTAACACACACAACATAAGAGAAACTATAGCAAAGTGATGGTATGGGTAGGTTTTTAAGATGGAGAGGATGGACTGTTCGGGAGGGAGCTGTGTTGCTTCAACCAGCACTGCGGCGCTGGAAGAGACAGCAAGGGAATTCACCAAGGTTCGCATTTTCTAAGAAAAGGTAAAGGCAAACCATCCTACCACTTGTGTTTACAGGAATGTTGATCTCTGTATTTTAGGCACTACAATCAAGTGGATCTTGAAAAGGAAAAAGCCCTAGTGATAATACTAAACTGCATGGTCTGGAAGTCCTCATTCACAAAAATCACAGTATTGACTGCCTGTCTGTACTTATATGTTACCTCCATATTTCCTAATTATTCAGTATGTACATAAACAAATTAGCCTCAAGACAGACAAAGGACCAACACCAATATTTTATTGTGGTAATATATAATCTACAATAGCAATTATTTTATTAGCATAGTTTAGCTATACAAGGTAATATAGATCACTATGAAATTTTCATAGAGGTGTGAAATGTATTTTGACTAATCGCACCACCTGGCCTTGCCATCCATCGTCTAACCCTAATAGTCCTCTTTCTACTTTCGTGTGTTTAAAAGAAGTCTAGGTCCCACATATAAGAGAACATGCCGTATTTCTCTTTCTGAGCCGACCTTTTTCCATTTACACAAACAATCTCCATCCAGTTCAATCCATTTTCCTGCAAGGGCATAATTTCATTCCATATTATATCTGAAAAAGAATGCATTGTGCATATATTGCCACATCTCTGTCTATTCATTTATGAATGGAAATCTAGGATGATTCCACAATTTGGCCATATACACAATGCTGTATAAAAAGAGTGATGTGCAAGTATCTACATTGTATGCCGGCTCTGCCTCTTTTTTTTTTTTTTTTTTTTTTTGGTTCCTTTTGGTCTTTTTGAGATAGGGTCTCCCTGTAGCCCCAGCTATCCTGGAACTTGCTATGTAAACCAGACTGGCCTCAATCTCACAGAGATCCACTGCCTCTGCTTCCCAAGAGCTGGGATTAAAGGCATATTGCCACCATGCCCAGCTTTGTTAGTTGTTTTTTTTTAAAAGGCACTTCCATACTGCTTTCCATAGCGATTGGGCCAGATTACAGTACTACAAGCAATATATAAGGGCCACTTTCTCCTTACATCCTTGCTAACACTTGGAGTTTGTTTTCTTGATAATAGCTATTTTGATGAGGTTGAGTCAGAACACCAGTGTACTTTTTATTTGCATTTAGCTGCTAAATACAGATGTTGAAAACTTTCTCTTATATTTCTTAGCCATTTGTGTTTCTTTTGAGAACTGTCTATTCAATTTATTTCCATGTTACTTGATTGAATGGTTTGGGGCTTTGATGTTTAATTTTAAATATTTTTATTGATTTGAGAATTTCATATAATGTATACTGATCATGTTCAGATCCCCTCCTCTTTCCTGAGTTCTTTAATACAGTTGCGACATTAATTCCTTTTCAAATGTATAGCTTCAAAGATTTTTCTCCAATTCCATAGGTTGTTTCTTCAACCTGTGGTTTCCTTTTCTGTGCAGAGCTTTTCTTATTTCACAGAATCTGCTTGTCAGTCCTTGCTGCCATTTTCCAGGCTACTAGAATCCTGTGGTCCTTGTCTATGTCTAGATCTTAAATATATTTTCTTGTATAATTTTCAGTGTTTTGGGTCTTCCATTAAAGACTCTGGTTGATTTTGAGTGTATTCCTATACAGAATGTGACGCAGGTATTTAAATTCAGTTATCTAAAATGTGGATTTTTAGTATTTCCATCATTGTTTGTTGAAGAGGCTGTTTGTTTCTCTAATGTGGCATTTTTTGTCAAAATTTGGGTGGCTAGAATTTCATGGGTTTATTTCTAAGTCCTCTATTCTAGTCCATTTTCTCTGTGTCTGTTTTTGTGCCAGAACATGTTAGTTTTGTCACTGTAGCTCTATTGTACATTGCCTGTTGAAATGAAATCTATATGGTCCAGCACTGCTTTCTCTACCCAGGATCGCTATGGCTATTCTGCATCTATTTTTTGTATGTTTTTATTGAATTTTTGTGTACTTCATACAAAACATCTTAACCAGAGTCCAGAGTGCTCACCATTACGCTATGGAACCACCACATATGCAAACTACCAAGGCAGAAACACAATCAATGGTCCAACCCAGCCCTAAAGCCTAAAAACCATAATGACCTGCATGGCAAACTACCTCTGTTGGTGCAGTGGTGGCACTGTTATCTGGGGCGTGGGGAATCAACAGTTATCTAACTGGACTTAAAGCCATCTCAATCGGAAGGAGCTCATGGGTGGCACTGTAAACTCAGCCAAATACAGATGGCAGGAGAGGACATAGATCCTAGAGAAAACCCTATCTCTTTCATATCTCAAGACAAATGAAACTTCTTACTATATGCTAAATATTGATCCTTATATTTACAGACAAGTATACCATACAGCACTCATCAAAGAAGCTTCTTTTTGCAACAGATGGAGGCCACTGCAGAATTGCACATCTGATCAGACACAGAGAACATATGTCTGAGAGATGCTCAGTACTAGGTAACACATCTGCAGTTGAACCTCTGCAACTAAAGCTCATGAAACATAGTGGAAAAACGGGTAGAGAGAAAGCTAATTCATTCCTCAACTCTCACCAGTAAAGCATCCTTATATAACAGAGTGCGATGCACACAAAAGGCCACAACTGGTTGAGTTTTAAGGAACAAGAGGCTGTAGAGTGCAGGCTAGGACTCCTGTGTGGAACTTCATCCGCCCACAGCTTAGGGACCATTTGTGGAAGAGGGAGCAGAAAGATTTTAAGAGCCAGGGCTGGTTGATTAACCCAGGGAAGCAGAGGCTTCTAGGCCTCTGAAAGCTTATACATGTGAACTTGTGGCAGTGGTGGCATCAAGCACAGGGCCCGTGTCAACTCAATTAAACAAGGGCTCAAAGGAGAGGAGAGAAATAAGTGGTGGACTGAGAACTATTGGAGACTGATTGCTGCTGGGTGAGGGAGAGTGTGACTTACCTGCTATCACTAGATGGGCTGACCAGACTCCATGGGACACATTTACACTGAAGGACATTTGGATACAAATACCTGAATGAATAGGACTTAACATGTATGGCAGAATACATGAGGTTCAGTTGGGGGAGGAGGGAAGCATGGATGGGGGAGGGTGTCTTAATTTGATTAAGAACTATCGAATGAAATTATAAAAGACCAATAAAAATATATACATGAAAAACCTTAATTATCTTTATACCCTCTCCCCTATCCTCACCCTCCTATAGCCTCTCCTATAGCTAGGTTTTTGTCTGTTTGAGTTTGCATGCACCATTGCTGCAGATTCATATGAGCAAGGTCTCAAGAACATGTGAGACTCTATTTCCATATAGTCATGTACCTCCTCCCTTGGGTCTTACAATCTTTCCACCCCCTCTTCCACAATAGTTTCAGAGCAATGGGTGGGTGGAGTTTAACATAGGAGTCCTGTCCAAGAACCCACATTCTGCAGACTCTTATTTGCTACACTTTGGCCATTTTTGGTCTTTTGTGTTCATTGCCATCTGTGGCATTGGCATGAGGGAGCTTCGTTGATCAGAGCTGAGCGATGCACCAGTATTCTCTCTGCCTCCTCTTTCATTATATTCTGTGAGCCTTACGTATACAGGTTCCATTGTAGATGTGTCGTTTAGGGTTGGGAATTTCACAGACACTTAATCTCTGTGTATGACCAGTTTTGGAACTCTGTAATAGTCTCCATCTGTTGCAAAAGAAGCTTCTTTGATGAGTGGTGACTGGGATACTTGACTGTAAATATAAGGGTCCACATTTAGCGCATAGTAAGAAATTACATTTGTTGAGGGACATGACAGACTTAGGGTTTTCTCTAGGATCTATGACCTCTCCAGCTGGGTTTATTTGGTTATGTTTACAGTGCTGTACATGAATTCCTTCTCCTCAAGTGGGCTTTAAGACCAATTAGGTAGCTGTTGATTGCCCCCAAGATAAAAGTACCCCAATATAGTTTGCTGCGCCAGTCATTGTTATTAAGCCTTAAAGCTGGGGTTGGACCATTGATTGATGTTCTACCTTAGCAGCTTGCATAGTGTCAAAACTATGAGCGCTAGCCTTCAGGGAGGTGGCTTCCAGGTCAGTTCCAGCTCCATTGCTCCAAGTCCTGTGTCTGAAGTATGTCCTGTCTTCAGCAATAGGGCTTTACCTTCAAGTTCTGGGAGGCAATCAAGGGCTGTGGTAATAACCTGTGTAATTTTGTGAGTTTCTTGGACTACCCCTGGCCAACAACTCAAAGGGAGGTTTCTCTTGTTGGGTACTGTTCCTTGTTATATAGCCTTCAGCTATACACATGCATTCATGTTCAGATATTGTATGTGTAACTTTTCAGTAGGCTTTTGAGCTAATACATTTCCCTCTGTTTTTTTCATACCAGCTAAGCATTATTTATTCTCTCCCTCCTCTCTCTCTCTCTCTCTCTCTCTCTCTCTCTCTCTCTCTCTCTCTCTCTCTCTCTATCTCTCTAACTCTCCATCCTTCCACCCCAGTTAAAGTAACCCTATTTTCCCAGTTTCACCCTTGATAATACCTGGAACCATGGGGATAAAGGGGAAGAAGGAGCTCAAGAGAGGGGGGACCATTTTTAATCCATATGAATTTCAGGAGTGCTTTTTATATTTCTTTGAAGAATTACATACAATTTTGAAAGCCATTGGATTAAATTTGTAGATTGCTTTTTGGTAATATGGCCATTTTCAAAGTACTAACTTGGTAATCCATGACTATAGGAAATCTCTATTTCTTAGTGCTAGCTCAGCTTCTTTCTTCAGCATGTTATAATGTATGCTGTGAGGATCTTTTAGCACCTTGGTTATATTTATTACTATTTTTAGACAACTTCATACATGTATATGATGTATTGTGATGTATTGTGTAATATGATGTATTGTGATCACTTCTTTGTCCACCTCCCCATCTAATCTGCTTTCTACTTCTGTGTCTTTTATTGTTGGTGTCTATGGGTTAGGTTAACATATATAAGGCCTAGCCTGTCTTACATTGCTGCCCCTGCACAGTCTCCCTAGGGATATTGATATCTAATTCATAAAATAATCCTGAAATACATAAGGAACAACATATCTGTGAGTGGACATTGGTCCTTTTGCTCTTTTTTAAAAAATATTTTATTTATTACTTTTATTTTGTGTGTATGAGTGTATTGCCTGCATGTGTGTAAGTGCACCCATGTCGTGCAATGCCTGCGGAGGTCAGAGGAAGGCGTCCGATTCCCCCGGAACTGGAGTTACGGATGGTTGTTAGCCAACATGTGGGTGCTGGGAATTGAATCTGGCTCCTCTGTGAGAGCAGTCAGTGCTCTTAACCGTTGAGCCATCTCTCCAGCCCCCGTTCTTGCTCTGTTCTAATTGTGTAAGTTTATTAAGAGTCTTTACCAATTTCAATCATAAAGGAAAGTACTCACTAGTGTGGTTCATAGAGCCCCAGACTTCCTAGCTAGGATCATTAAATGGTACAACATAACTAAATCAAAATGATTCTAAAATAACTTCTATGCTGTCAAGTCTCCTAACAGTTAGAACCTACCCTTGTTTTCTAAATACTACATAGTTTCAATGGAAATTATTAAATCAAAGAAATAGGAGTTCCAGGTCATGATGAAGGTCCTGGGGAAAAAATGACTAAGGAGCTCCAGAGTGTGGTGAGGGCCCTGGAAACATGACTCTGGACTAAGCATCCACCTCTGTCTAGAGTCACCCCTGCCCTCTTAGGACATTGTGTACCTGAACAAGGACTAGATTGTTTTCATATTCACCCATTATTCACCTTCCTGTTCCTTCAAGTACCCTCCATTCTCTGATTCCATTCTAAATCTAATGTAAAACAACACTGTGCCATCTTCTTGATCTAAGTTTTACTCCTAAGTGCTGTGGAGTAAGAACAAGTTTCCCTTTTCTCTCCAAACCTCAGTAACACTATCTACAAAAGAGAAGACTGGGGTTTGTTGGAATGTCCAGGACTTCTGATTGAGTTTCTAAACGCTTTACAAGGGCACATATGGGTATGCGCATAACTCTAGAGAGAAGCCAGAAGCAGAGAGATAATTACGCATTTGGGATCTGACCAGCATGATTAAGGTTACTGAAAATTCCATTTGCTGTTCACAGGGACTCGGTGTGTACATTAGATACCAGTAACTCAGTAACAGGAGGAAACCTATTCCCCACTTTCGTAACTTTCTTTTTAGTTTTCCCATTGGCAAACACTCATTGTACATGGTACTGGGTTACATACCATCATTTTCATACAATTATTAGATGAGCTTTTAGCAGTCTCCTATACCTCTTTATGCTTACCTTTCTCTTATTTTTCTTTCACACCTGGATTCACCAGGAATTTTATTTTGTACGTATTTTATATTAGGACTCTGGTATCCTGTCAGAGGCTCCATAGTCATCTCTCGGGGGAAAAAAGAGAACAGAACAATCGCTGGTAATCCTAGAGAATACTTGACTCACATCATGTTCCGTGTGCACAGCTAGACAGGGAGACTCTCCTCCACCTGTGTCAGCCCCTGGGGGGTAATCTGGCTTTTCAGCTAAGAGGTAAAGTCAGGCACCCAGTGTTCATCATCTCTTGACATTTCCCCTGACCACACAGCCTTGCATTTAATGTAGAACAGAAAGTATATTTCGGTGATATCAGAAGCCACCTCTTCAACATGGAGGATGAGATAACTGAGCCCTAAAGATGATAGTGGGTTTTCCTAATCAGAGAGTGCTCTGGGGTGGTAAGGACCTTAGAACTAAGATGCAGAGCTAACGTCTTAAAAAGGTCACATTTGATAAATTCAGTTTATCTAGGCTGTGAAAACATTCCAGATGAAAGAACAGAAAAAAGTAAAGCATCAAAGTAAAAATTAAGCAAACCAAGAAAGATGCTGCAGATGAAAGTCATGTGCCTTGGATGATCTACCAATCTGAAAAGAACCTGTTCTTCAGCCCCACTTCTTGCTCGTGATTTAATTACCTCAACATTGTGTTCTATTCTGACCTGACAATTTTAATGGCTTCCAAAGTATCTTTTACCCTCTATTATTGTAAAAAGGAGTGAAGGAGTCTTTGGGTCAGTCTCTCTCTCTAGCATCTGTGCATTTCGGTTAGTAGAACTGAGGCTCAGTGTGGGAAAGAGTTCTTCTAAAGTCATTGGTAATTCAGTGGGAAGTAGGAGTGGAAAGAAACATTGAGGTTTTTCAACTTTTTCTGAATATTTTATTGATTTATATGAGCACTTGCTACCTAAAAAAAAGTCATAACTGTGTGCTGTGGCCCATCCTTCTAATCACTGTACTTGAGAAGCTGAGAGAGGCTTATGAGGCCAAGGCCAGTCTGAGCTACACAGGAAGACTGTAGAGTAAGACTATCCCAGGATACACACACACAAATAGGAAGAAAAGGACGCAGCACATGCGCTTACCGATTTAATGTGTCTTTCTCAGGCGTTATGCTGTTCCCCTTCACTTGTATAATACTTTTGCAATTTTTAAAAAATTTTTAGGAAGTCAATGTTTTATTGTTCGAGAAGGAATTCTCAGAAATTTTATAAAACATAATTCTAGGGTGTCTTGGTTCCAGGTGTCCTTGTGAATGATAATCTCTCAATATAGTTTCTCAAACTTTTCAGCGCAGCACCAAGAACAACAAACCTACCAACTCCATTCCTTCCATAGAACAGAAATCTGAGAACAATGAAAACTTTAAATCTCATGTATGAAAATGGGAACACACTTTGGAGTTTGTGTTCACATCTCTAACCCTTTGAAGAGTAAAGTAAGGCTGAGAAATATGTATGTACATAGAAGAAATTGTGGATATAAACATGAAGCATAAAAGTAGCAGAAAGAGTTCTGGTAGTCAGAGGATGTGCTGGGGTTTTAACGTGCAAGGGCGAAGCCTCTCCCAGGGCTAAGGTCTTACAGTTCAATGGGGCAGTTGACATAGCTAATTAGCTAATATTGATATATGGATATTAACTAAAGTCATTAGTTTATTTATAGTGAGTTGATTCTTACCTAATTTCTTTTCATTTCAGGATTCCCTCCAGAATGACATATTACTTTGAGTTGTTACATTTTTGTCTCAGAATTCTGCCTTTTTGAATTTTATTTTGTATATTTTATTTACTTTTTTAATTTAAACTTTTGAGAATTTCAGACACGGATAATGTATTTACATTACTTCCAC
>NW_008327607.1:107206-124218 GCF_000622305.1 Nannospalax galili
ATATCCTACTGAGTCCACTTAGCATTGCTCCTATGTGTGTAGAGCTGATCACTTGGGATTGGATAACCTATCAGTCAAGGGGCTCGTCCCTGGAGAAAATTTATTCTCTCTCAGCAGTCATCGATTGGTTTTTATCCAAGGGTGGGGTCTTGTGAAAATCCTCCCAACCATGTCCACATGTTCATTGGTGTATTACTCAATTTTTGTTGCTGTGATAAAACACTAAGATCAAAAGTGACTTATGGAAGAAAGGCGATTTTGGCTTACAGTTCCAGAAGGAGAATTCATAGTGGAGAGACAGTCCACAATGCTGGGAGAGGTATAGCAACGAGTGCCTAGAGCAGGAAGCTGAGAATTGACACATCTCTGCCCACACACAGGAAGCTGAGAGAGCAAACCGAAAGTGGGTGAGGCTGTGCTCTCAGAGTCCAACCCCAGCGATGTACTTCCTCCAGCAAGGCTCCATAACCCAAAAATTATGTAACACACCCGAACAGTGCCAACAACAAGAGACCAAGTGTTAAAATATTTGAGCCTATGGGAGACATTTCTCATTCAAACCACCACAACATGTGTTGTCATTGTGTAGGTCTTGTTTGGGTAACCATTGTCTTGATATTTCAAGGGCCAGAATCACTGTCATGTTTAGGTCCACTCTCAGAGCAGGCATCCTCGTCCTTTGACTCTTAGACAATCTTTTGGACACATCTTCTACGGTGTTCCCTGAGCCTTATGTGTAAGGTATACATTCTAGAAGTACCAACTGGGGCTGGGCATTCCAAAGTCACTTATTATCTGCATTTTGACCAGTTGTGGATCTCTGTAATCACTTCTGACTGCTTCAAAAAAGAGGCTTCTTTGACAAGAGGTGAGAGGTACACTTATCTATGGGCATAAAGTTAAGTATTTAGACTGTACTTAAAAGCTATATTGATTTAAGAAAATGACAGTAGTAGTTTCTCCTCTAGTGTCCATGACATTTCCAGCTACAGGTATTTGGCTCGGTTTACAATAAGTACCAGGCATGAATTCTCTCCTACTGAGTGGGCATTAAGTCTAATTAGAGAGCTGCTGGTTACCCCCAAAGTACAAGTGCCACTATTGTATATCACATAGGGGATGTATTTCCAAGGAGGCCATTGTTGTGATTCACAGGTTTTACAGGTAGGTAGATCTATTGATTGCTTTCCTCACTTGGCAGCTTGTACAGAACCTTTTGATACTATGACAGATAGTTTTCAGGAAGGAGGCTTTCAGGTGAGTACTAAGCATGGTTCCTCCAACTCCTGTGTTCAAAGTGCCTGGTGTCATCAGCTAAAGAATCTCACCTTCAAGTTCTGAGAGACAACCAAGATCAATGGCAATAGCCTGTGTTGTTTGGGGAGTCTCTTGGATCCTCCCTCCCCCCTACCAGATAAACAACTCCAAGGGAGATTTCCCATGTCTGGCACTGGAGTTTTCATTACGTAGTCTATGGCTCTTGGGGAGAACATTATAACCCCATGTGGCATAACTCCATTTAAACTATATATGACTATTATAAACACACAGATATATATTATATGTATTTTTCATATTTATTGATTATTTGAGAATTTCATATATCTTGATCTTATTCAGAGCACCCCCTCCAAACCCTCCCCCATGTGCTCTCCACCCCTCCACCTTGCTACCCCCTAACTTAATGTCTTCTATTATATTTAAGGCCTATTAAGTCTAATCATGTTCCCCAAATGCTCTTGGGTGTGGTTCCATACCCAGGAACACTGGTCAAACTACCTTGCATCTTGTCCTTAAAGAAAACTGACTTTCTCTCTCTCCCAGAAGCAATTAATTACCAATAGTTCCTCAGCAAAGGCTGGGGCTTCTTGACCACCTTCCCACTCCATGCTGGGTTTTTGTCTGGCTTTGACTTTTGCAGATCTTGTATATATTGTGACAAGCACCATGATTTCATATGTACAACTGCCATGTTGTGTCTAAGAAGCATGGTTACCTTGATTTCACCCACCACCTCTGGCTCTTCCAGTCTTTCCACTCCCTCTTCTGCAGTGATCTCTAGGTCTTGGGAATAGAGGTGTATATTGGTATAGGTATTTGATAGAGGTATCCCAATAAGGGCCAAGCACTCACACCACAGTTTCTTATTTTCTGCATGCTGACCAGTGGTGGGTCTCTGTTTTAATTGCCTTCTGTCGTAGGATAAAGCTTCTCTGGTGAGAGTTGAGAGATCTATTAGTCTATGAGTATAAAAATATGTCACTAGGCACTAGGAGTCAGTTTAATACTATGTCCATGTAGCAGGATAACAGCAGTGGTTTCTCCCATACAGCCTGTGACTTTTATAGCCTCAGGTTCTTGGACCTGATAATAGTGCCAGGTATGGACTCCATTTGTGAAGTAGATTTTAAATCCAATCAGAAAATGGTTGGTTACTCCCATAACATCTGATATGTGCCATTGTTGCATCAATGGGCTTATCTTGCCAGGCTAGTTGTTATTGTAGCTCTCGGGTTTCACAGCTGGCTAAGGTTGATGATTGCCTTTCTCTTCTGGTAGCATGCATAGCATTTTCTAGTAATATGAAAGCTATACAGTAGAGATGAAATTTTGAGGTCAATAAACCAGCTTTATTTTCCCTTGTTTGTTCTATGACTTACAGATGTAGTATCTTCAGTAATGGGTCTTACCATCAAGTTCAAGAGCAGTGGCAGCAGCAAGCATTGCTTGAGGGTCTATGAGACTTCCCTGGGCAACAACTCCAAAAGAGGAGTCCATTCATTGCATTGAGCTTTTTATTTGCTTGCTTACAGTGTCTGGTAGGGGCATTGTCCCCCATTATAGGGTAACTCCATTTAAACTCTTCTGTATATGCATATACTTTAAGAGCTTCTGCAGTAGTTGCCATATGACTTTTTCAAAAGACCTTCCATATGCTCCCACCTCTACCTTTCCCTCCCAGCACCCCCATCTAACCCTTCCTAGTCTATTATTCCACTTTCCCCCTTATGTCACTTCATTCTGTAACCCTAACATGAAGCCTCCCTCAGTGGCTCCTTCCTGGTTTCCTGACCTCTGTGGATTTTTTCCAATCAAAACAAACATGCCTAAATGTTCAAGGTTAGCATCCAAAAGCGAAAGAGAACATGTGATCTTGTCTTTCTGGGTCTGGGTTACCTCACTTAGGATGATTGTTTCCAGTTCCGTCCATTACCTTTAAATTTCAAAATTTTGTTGTTCTTAGCAGCTGTATGATACATTATTGTGCAAATGCAGCATACTTTCATTATCTGTTCATCAGCTTATGAATAGCTAGGTTATTTCCATTTCCTGGCTATTGTGACGAGGGCAGCAATGAACAGGGATGACCAATTATCAGTATAGTAGGATATAGACTACAGTCCTTTCAGTATATGCCCAAAAGTGATATGGCCGGATCATATGGTAGATGAGCTCCTACCTTTTTAGAAACATCTACACTGATTTCTATAGTGGCTGTACCAGTTTGGACTCCCACAAACAGTGGAAGTAAGTGTTCCCCTGTCCCCATATCCTTACGAGCATTCGTCATCATTTGCTTTTTGGAACTTAACTATTCTGTCTGGGGTAAGATGAACTCTCAAAGTAATTTTGATGTCCATTTCCTGATGGCTAAAATGCTGAACACTAAATTAAAAAATTATCACAGGCATTTGTGTTTCATCTTTTGGGAAATCTCTATTCAGTTCCTTGCCTCAATTTTTAATTGTTTTTTGGAGGGGGGGTTATGTTCAGTTTTTGAAAAATTTTTGTATATTCAGATACTAACCCTCTGTCAGATGTAAATCTCATAAAGATTTTTCCCATTTTGAAAAGCTGCCTCTTCACTTGAATAATGGTAGCCTTTGCCTTACAGAAGCTTTTTAGTTTCATGAGGTTCCATTTGCCAAATTTTCCTTTTAGTGCCTGAGCTATTGGAGTCCTGTTCAGAAAGTCCTTTCCTGTGCCTTTAAGTTCCAGTGCATTCCGTACTTCCTCCTCTAATTGGATTCAGAGGATCAGGTCTTATGCTGAGGTCCTCCATCCATGTAGAGTTGAGGTTTGTACATGGTAAGAGAGGGATCTAGTTTCATTCTTCTATGTGCCACAGTCCAGTTTGACTAGTATCATTTGTTGAACATACTGTCTTTTCTCCATTACGTATTTTGGCCCATTCATCAAAAATAGGTAAAGTGCATGGACTTAAATCTGGATCCTCAGTTCTATTCCAAGGACTGGAATAGAAAAACAGACATTTTCTCCAAAAAACAACCACTGTCTGTTTTGTGCCAGTACTAAGCTGTTTCTTATTGCTGTAGCTCCATAGTATAACTTGAAATCTGGGGGTGGTGATGCCTCCAGTAGGTATTTCATTGTTACAGATTGTTTTGACTATTCTGGAGTTTTTTGTTTGTTTTTTAGTGTGTGTTTCCATATGAAATTTGAGATTATTTTTTCAATTTCTGTGAAAAATTGGCTTGGGATTTTAACGGAGTTGTATTGAAACTGCTTTTGGTAGGAGGACCATTTTCACAGTACTAATCCTACTGATCCATGAGCATGGGAGATCTTTCCAATGGCTGGTATCTTCTATTTCTTTTAGATTTCTGAGTTTAGTCAGTGGAGGTTTTTAAAGTATGTTCTTGTGATTCTTTGAATTCCCTCAGTATTTGTGTTAATGTTTCCCTTTAGGTATAAAATTTTTTAATTTCTGGTTTTAGTACTTTGAGTCCTCTCTCATTTTTCTTTTGGTCAATTTGGCTACATAGTCATCAGTCTTGTTAATCTTTTCAAACAACCAGCGCTTTGTTCCATTGATTCTTGTTTGTTTGTATTTCATTAATTTCAGTCCTGATTTTAGTTATTTTTTCCCGTCTTCTCTTGTCGGGTGTTGTTGGTTCTTGTTCTTCCAAGGCCTCCTGGTGCATCGTTACGTTATTAACGTAAGCTCTCCCTAGTTCTTTGATATAGGCCCTTAGTTCTATGAACTTTCCTCATGGGACTGCCTTCATTATGTTCCATAGATTGTGGAATGTTGTATTACCACTTTCACTCAATTCTAGAAAAATTTTAATTTTCTTCATGATTTCTTTCTTGATTCATTTTGTCAGTAGTATGTTGTTTCTATTGTTGACATTCAGCTTTATTCCTTGTGGTGGGAGAGAATACAGGCTATTATTTCAATATTTCTAAATTTGTGAATAATTGCTTTGTGTCCAATATGTGGTTGATTTTGAAGAAAGTTCCATGGTGTTTGTGTGGAATGTCCTGTAAGTGTTTCTTAGGTCCATTTGATTTAGGATGTCATTTAGCTCCAGGGTTTCTTTAGTTAATTTTTGGCTAGGTGAGACTATTGGTAAGACTGAGGTAATGAAGTCCCCACTCTCACTGTGTTGGAGTCAATCTGTGATTTTTAGATCTTCTAGTTTTTCTTTTATGACATTGGGTGCCTCTGTGTTTGGTGTATATTTGTTTAGGATTGTAATAGCCTCATGGTAGCATTTTTCTTAAATGAAGCCAAAATGTCCTTTCCTATCTCTTCTGACTAGTTTTAGTTTGAAGTCTATTTTGTCAGACATTATGATACCTATGCCTGTTTGTTTCTTAGTTACAATTTCTTTTCCATCCTTTTACCATAAGGTGGTGTCGATCGTAGAAGGTGAAGTGTGTTTCTTAGATGCAACAAAAAGATGGAACCTGTTTTCTAATCTAGTCAGTGTTTTTTGTTGGAAATTTGTATCACTAATATTGAGAGTTATTTGCCAATGTTTATGAAATCTTTTTTATGTTGGTGTTGTAGTCTTAGTTTTCTAGACCTCTTTTGGTTAACTGTTCTGGACTTGTTTGTTTATTCCTTGTGCCCTTTCAAGTATGTTTAATCTTCTCTTCAGACCGAATTATTCCTTCTTTCATCCTCTGTGGGGCTGGCTTAGTGGACATAAATTCCTTAAATCTGTTTTTTCATGGAAACTTTTTCTTTCTCCTATTAAAACTGGGTATTTTACTGGATATGGTAGTCTGAGCTGGCATCTGTGTTCTTTCCTGACTTACAGGACATTAGTCCAAGCCCTTCTGGCTTTCAGAGTCTCCATTGAAAAGCCAGCTGTTATACTGATTGGGTTGCCTTTACATGTGACTTGATTTTTCTCTTGTGCAGTTTTCAATAGCTTTTCCTTCTGTACAGTTAGTGTTTTGACAATTATATATGGTAGGGAGCTTCTTTTCTGGTCCTATCTATTTGGTATTCCCTATGCCTCCCGAGGGGAGCCAAAGTTTTGTAGAATTGACCAGGATGTTCCAGTGCAAAGATTGCACAACCCAAGCTAGGTCCTGGGGAGGGGAAAAGCAGAAAGAAAATACTGGAACTGGGAAACTCATAGGTCTGACTCATAGGTCTCTCCTGGGGAGGGGTGCAGGGTCCTAGCTAGACCTAGGAGCTGGGCTGTTGGGCATGGAATACTGGGCTGAGAAACTCATAGGTTTGGTAGAAGTCACAGATCGTGGTGGAACATCAAGCTGCATGACCAGAGCAGGCCTGGGTACTGGGATGGCAATTAATTTTTGATCCATTAAGAAGATCAGCATTATCAGATGCACTGCTCTACAAGTAATCTTGAAATATAACAGTTCGTGGTAACTGCTCAAGGGAAATGTGTAGAGTAGGTAAGTAAGAATAACAAGTAATTTTAGTTCATGACAATTTCAAACTATTTGGCATCTCTGTTTAGGGGCAGATAATCATCAGGCTTGGGACGAAGAGCTAACCTTATAAGCTCAGAGTGGCTAGATTCAAACAATAAAGCTCTTGTGTGTTCTGTTTGATGACTTAATACTTTTTATCTCTGTTCTTCCCATAAAGACATGGTTGGACTTTACCTTATTCAATCCATACATCATTCTTTTTTGTAAGTTAGCATTTTGGAATAGAATGACTTAAAATACATTTGCAACCCTCTTCCCCTTAGATCCACATGCCATGGTGATTTTAATGTATGCAGGGTCTCTGCAAGGATGCTTCCTTTTCTGTGGTCTTGCTACGCCACTGTCTGCCCGAATAAAACTAAAGGGCTCCCCTATTGACCATTCAGGGTGTTCTCACAATTGCAGAAAGTTATGCTTTACATGAAGTGGACATGCTTCCTTTGCATTCTGTCTTAATATATTAATAACATTTCTATAGTAATAAATCCACTAGTGGTGGTAAATATTCCCAATGTCCTGTTGGAAGTTGCTTATCACTTCCAAAGGATTTTTGTTAAATAATACTGTGCTTTTTAAGGTAGATCTCATGAAAATTATTTAAAAAGAAATTAATGTTAATTCTCTTCTTTCCAGTGTCATTCATATGACCATCCAAACATGTTATATTTCTTCCATGTATTAAGATACTGCTGCTGTTCACCTCACTCTTGAGATCCAGCCCTGACATCTGTTTCATTATGTGTACAGATTACAGAGATCTCCTGAGAAGGTCACTGCTTTTCTCCGTCCTCTACTTGGAAACCTACAATCACTGCATTAATAGTCTCTCATCAAAATTACTAGCAAAAGTAAACCCTAGAGTTTTGGTATCATATCAGTAATAAGGTTATGCACTTGGGAGCCACTTTCATGGCTGGTGTGCCTCAACTATTTTTGAACTTTTCCTTACACTCCATAAATTTGCCTTCTTTCCTGTGTCTTTTGGCCTCAATGCGTGATCTCTTTCAGATGAAACCGAATACATATGCACCTCATTTTGAAGCACGCAAAGTTACAGGGTTATATCTGTTACACAGCATGTAAGCCCGGGCACCATGGATGAGGCCCCACACTTGGACCATGAAAACTTGGTCAGACCCTCATTACTTTTGCAACCTCTGCCTTGAATTTCTTCTGGAGATGTAGGAAACAGCATGTGATGATCTCTAAGCGGTGATTAAGACTTTCTGGGGTTTGTAGGGATAAGACAAGGACTCTGATATCATGTCCCTGTAGTCTCTCAGGACATTGGCAATGCCCCCTACTGAGAACAAGGAAAGAAGCCAGCACTTCAGATAAGAAAGAAAGGGTAATGCCTTCTGTAACTTCAACCACATCAATCACACCCAGGCAAGGAAGATATAAACGAGATCGACTCAGCTCCCAGTGAAGGCCCTTCCTGGGAAGATGAAGTCCGCTGTCTTCTTCATCCTTCCTCTGCTCCTCATTCTGGAGAAGCAAGCATCCGGGATTGGAATCTATGGTGAGTGTAGAGTGACCTGGCAGAAAGGCTCACTGGGAGAAGCTCCGTAAGGGTTCTGTGGGAGTGCTTCTTCTTGGTGGGCTTTGAGAGTTTTCTCTATCAAATTCACTTCTCTTATGGACAGATCAATGAGCAGATGAGGAAAATTCCGGGATAAGACTTGAAAGGGAACTGTCCAGATAATATGATTCAAACATTCTTGTTATCAATTACCAGGTGAAGCGAAGGGCCACTTTCCAGTTAAATCATCCCAATTTCTATTTGGTCAAAAAGGCAGTTTCCAGTATGGGAGGAAAGGAGCACGTGATGATGAACCTGAGGAAAATATTTTTATGCAAACTAAACACCATGGCCATGGCCAAGATGCTGACATGGAACAGACACAAATTTCACGGGAACATATGGGTCTGAAAGAAGACGCTCTTTGTGATGAAACAGAAATGGCCCAAGTAAAATCCTACATCCAACTAAACTCCCAGGAATCCCAACTAAAATCCCAAGGAGGTCAACGAGAATCCCAAGTCCAACTAAAATCTCCATTAGCTCAAGTAAAATCCCAAGGCCAACCAAAGTCCCAATTCCAAGTCAAATCCAGATTTGCCCAAATAAAATCTCAAGGCCAGCTAAAATCTCAAGGTCAACTAAAATCTCCATTCACCCAAGTAAAATCCCAAGGTGGTCAACTAAAATCCCAGTTCCAAGAAGATTCCCAATTAGCCCAAATAAAATCCCAACAAAGCCAACTAAAATCTGTAGACGGCCAACTAAAATCCCAATTCCAAGTCAAATCTCAATTTGCCCAAATAAAATCCCAAGGCCAACTTAAAAAATCCCCATTCACCCAACTAAAGTCCCAACAAGGTCACCTAAAATCCCACTTTTCCCAAATAAAATCCCAAGGAGGTCAACTAACATCCCCTTTTGCCCAAATAAAATCCCAACGAGGCCAACTTAAATCCCAACAAGGCCAACTAAAATCCCAAGGTCAACTAAAATCCCAATTCCAACTAAATTCCCAATTAGCCCAAATAAAATCCCAACAAGGCCAACTTAAATCTCAAGTCCAACTAAAATCCCCATTAACTGAACTAAAATCCCAACAAGCTTTTTCTCAGCAAACTAAGCATAAAGGATATGCCATGAATGAACATCTGTCACAACTTCGTCACCAACATGAAGATGCACAGCAAATAAAAAGAAGCCTTGGTCAATCCACAGAAACAGCAGAATTCTTACCACCATTTGGACACCAACACTCACAATCCTATGAGGGATATCTTGTGCAATATCAACAACAACTACGGAACCATGCTCATCAAACAAAATCTCTCAATCAAGACCAAGGGGAATGTCACTGTTCACGTGGTGGAGCAATTGTGTATCAACAGAGATTTAAAGTATAATGTTCACTGACCAATTAAGGACCAGGACACATTTTGAGGTAAGTTACTTTACAAATAGGGGTGAGCTCTATCACAGTGTTTATAAGCAGTGCATGAAGACTTCCTAGGCCCATTATGGAATTGAAAATGAAAGTCTACCACAATGGAAATTCTGTGTTACAAATTTTATGAAGATGAGCATCATTGCCTGGTGAGGTAAACATTAGGTACAGGCAGAGAAAGCCACTGGGCTATCACAGTGCCTAGAATTCCTCTCCTTAGTGAGTATTTTCTGTAGATTTCTTCTGCATATAATGTAGCTATTACTTCTTTGAACACTAACGCTTATAAAATGATACAAGTTTCATTGTAATTGTGTTACTTCTTATGTTTTAGATTAGTAAGGCTCAATGTGTTGCTGCATTATTATGAGGTATTATTGTATTAACTATTTTTAGCATGCCAATAAATATTCTTCAGTCCCATTTAGTGTGCATCTATCTTTTAGAGATCGCAGATCCATGGATTTTTGCTCTGCCATTAGGAATACAGGCAGTAGATGAGTCCAAAAATCCTTGTTTGTGATACAGGAGATAGGAGACAGAGGCATGAGGCTAGTGAGGAACCACAGTTCCCAGGTGCATAGTCACACTATTGGGAGAGAAATACAAACCCTGAGGAGGGAAAATGATGCTCCTTGCATGTTTGCATTAAGCAATACTTCATGTGAAGAGAAGGAAAGCAACAGAATCATGGACCCAGTGACTAGTAGTGATTAATATTCCAAATGGTTATAAGTTGATCCAAACAGACAAGAGACCAGGGCCAAACATCCAACCCACCCTGCAGTCTTTTCTATCCTTGCATCATCCTCTGTACCCTCTCTCCATAGGAGTCTCCTGACTTGTGTGGTTTGTGCTGTCTTCAAGATGCGGACTCCCTTGTAGTCCTAGATGCTTTTCCGTGGATGCCATGACCTGCTTGCGCTTTGATGTCCTGAGGCTTTCTAAACTTGGAACTTCTTCAAACAAGTGTTTTCTAATAAAGAGATGATTTGGGGCATCATTGCTTTTTGAACATTTTAATTTTTATTATGTATATTTATATGTGTGTGGTATGACGTGTTTATATGAGTGTGTGTGTGTGTGCATGAGTACCATGTGTGGCATGCATGTGGCAGTCAGAAGATAGCTTTCAGGATCTGGTTTTCTCCTTCCATCGTGGGCTCTGGGATTAAAGTCAGGTCATCAAGTTCTCTTAACCACTGAACCTCATGCTGGCCCCATCCTTTGCTTTTGACTATTTAAATCTCTTGGTTCTTACAAGTTTAGGGGCTTGGAGAGTGTCCCTGCAAATGACAGATCCAAATTAAAAGAATGAAACATTCTTGTATCATGGATGATATCAATCATAACCATATATCTAGATCCCTGTTTACTAGATTTAAAAGAGGTGATGAAACTTTTCAGTCACTCTGTACACCTGGAGAGAATAACCCTAAAAACCCTAAAAACGCTCATAACCCTTTTCTTATGGGACTTCAGAAACTACCTTCTCAGAAAGGTCAAGTAATTTGTATTCCTATAGACCACAGGGAATTCCTTGATCTGCTGGTGTGTTCAGTCCCATTATCCACAGTAGCATGCCATTACCCAGTTTCAGGTATTTTTCTTCAGTTTCCTTTTGGAAGTAAATATCCCATACACCGATATATTAAGTCTCCTCCATTCCAGCAAGAGGAAATGTGTTAAACAATGCCATCTTATAGAGACAAACCAGAGAACTAGATAGAGTAGTGGGGAGGCATGTCTTCCAAATGGAAGCTTTGCTGCCTAACACCCTGTTTTCCAATGTCTAAGAAGCTCCAAGGAAGACAAATTATTTAGAAACAGAAACCAACATAGAGGAGTAAAGATTGTTTTCCTATTCCAGATCAGCCACAGAAACCACCTGTCTTCAGTAAAATCTATCTTTCTCTCCATGTTTAAGTCTATCATTTCTACATTGAAAAGTTTTGTGCAGAAATACTGAACTCTATTACACATATGTTGGATGAAAGGAAGCAAGGTTGTTACACTTCTGTGATTGTGTGGTGGGAATTGGACTGACAGAGTTATTCATTAGTATGCTTATGGAAATGTATGAATGACTTTCAGTGTGTTCAAATGTCAGTAAATTTACGCCACCAAGAGGCACGCACTCAGGGGTCAGAGTCCTTGGCCCTTTGGCTTTAGAAAATATAGCCCTCTCTAGGTACAGAAGCCATCATTCCATTGTTGTGAGGGTTTGTCACTGTCTCTGTGTCCAGTGAACAGAGCACAAAATACAGAGAATTTTCAAGCTTCAGAGCTCACTGAAGTTGGTTCTTTTGAGGTCTGGACTTTGGGGGGATGGGAGTCCATTACTCCTTGTTATCCCCCCATTTGGAATGGGTACTTATACAATGTATATATCACACAACTATATTTTGGAAGTACATTACTTCTGTAGATTATATTAAATGACACAAGCTACAGCTAATGGTGGAATAAAGAAGCCTTTTTAAAAGTTTGGAATAGAATAGCCATGCTTTGTGTATAGGAAGGACAAATGTTAGAAGATAGAGTGTGAGTTGTTATAGGTTAAATCAGATTCCCTGTCAAAACAAATGTTTTCTTCGAAGCCCTAGAAACCAAAAATGTGAGAATGCTTGGAAATAGGATTCTTGAGATGGCCTTGTAATCATCAAAATGAGGTCACATAGTGGTTCCACACGCAGTCAGTAAAGGCTGGTGTCCTTTAATCTTTTTTGCTGTTGTTTGTTTGAGAATTTCATGCATTCATATAGTGTGTTTAGATCAAATCTATATCCCTTTACCTCCCCTCCAATTTCTCCTTTATCTCACCTACCACTTTTCATTTTTAACTTCACATGCTCTTTTTTTAAAACCCATTGAGTAGACTTAGAATGAAGAGATACACAGCAATCTCCTTGGGGTATGGGTAGCCTCTCAGGGGTTGCATCCCTGAAGAAAACTGACTCTTCTCTCCCAGCAGCCACAAATTGCCAATAGCTCCTCAGTTAGTGGTGGAACCTCATAAGCCCTTCCCCCATCCTTGCTGGGATTTTCACTGGCTTGATCTGAAAGTTCTGTGCATGATGCCACAGCGTTTATGAGGTCAAGTGTGTAACAGCCTCGTCGTGTCTGGCACATAGTGTTTCATTGCAGGTGTTCACTCCCTCTGACTCGTACTGTCTTACTCTCCAATCCTCTTGAGATTTTTCCCTGAATCTTTGAGGAGAGAGCATGGAATAGATGTCCCACTTAGAGTTGAGCACTTCATAGTCTCTATTTCCCTGCACATTGACCAGTTGTGTGTCCCTGTATTAGTCACCTTCTCTGATGAGAGTTGAAGGAGGCACTAATCTATGAGTATAAAGACAAGAACTTATGAAGAAGTTTATTGCTATATCCATTTATCAGAATAATAAGATCGGGTTCTCCCCTAGGGCCTATTACCTAGCCAGTCACAGGTTTTTGGCACAGTTAACAGTGCCATGAATAAGTTCCATCTTGAAGAGAGGGCTTGAAATCCAATGAGAAAGTGTTTGCTCCCATAACATTCATGCCACTATTGTACCAGTGAGTACACCTTGCAAGACAAGTCATTATCATAGCTCACAGTGTTCACAGCTAAGTAAGACTTGATTTTTTTCTCTCCCAGTAGCATGCATAACACCTTCCAGCACTATGAAATCTAACCAATAGAGTTGAAGCTTCTAATTTAGTTTTATCTTGACTTTTCCATGTCCTATGGAAGCAATAGGATCTTACCATCAAGTTCTACATAGCAACCAAGACCACTGGCAATAGCCTGTAATATTTGGGGGGGGTCCGTACTTATAAGCAGCTTGGTAAGATGTAACCCATACCTGACACCGAGCTCTTAGTTTCTTCTGTTTCTGTTTTAAGATTATGGCTCACTGTGCTTTCCAAAGTAATCTTGAATTGGAGATCCTTTGGCCTTAACCTCTGGAGCATCAGGGATATTAAAAGCATATGCAACTGTCCCTGTATAAAAGGAGTAAATTGGAGTCATGTTAGAAAGACAGGAAAAATTATGAGGACTTGGAAGAGACAGGAGCCCCTCATCCCAGAATCTGGTTTAAGCCTCTTGCCAGCTAAGAATAAAAAAATTCCTACACATGAGACTGGAGAGTTAAGGAGTTAAGGACTCGGCAGTTAAGAGCACTGGCTGTTCTTGCAGAGGACCCAGGTTTGGTTCCCAGAATTCACATGACGACTAACAATCATTTGCATCTCCAGTTCCAGGGGATCCAATTGCCCTCTTCTGACCTCTGTGGGCATTGCATGACATGGGTGCACTTACACACGTGCAGCAATGCACTCATACACATAAAATAAAATAAAAATGATAGGAACCACAAAAATTCCAACACAACACTTGTGCAATGTCTTTACTCTCTTCCCAGCTTTAAACCTACAGTTTTCTAGGAGAAATTTTCTCACCAGAAACCACACTTAACATAAAAGGACATGACCTAACTCCATTGCGCAACCACTGTAGTGACTCATGTTTTATCTTACTGGATTATAATCCCATCCATGGCACTTCTGGAGGCATTTTGCAATCTCAGTGGTCACAAAGGGAAATAAAGACAGAGGGGAGGTGGTCCCTTTAGAAACCCATGGAACCGTGAGATCCCCAAAGCTCCTGACTGGGACAAGTGTGCCTCTCACCTGGGAAGCACATGCCTACACTTGGGTATGTCTCTGTGCACCTGGGTGCCTGTCCATCAATCCCTGCCCCTACATCTGTTAAGATATCTTTTAATAATCTCCAAGTCTGCTTCCTACTGGCTTGTTCTAAAATTCTTTTCTGTGGTGAAGCCAAGGATTCAGCTTTAAAAGGCCCCAAATGGCCAAAACACAGAGAATAAGAGTCAGTAGAGTGTGAGTCCTTGGACAGGACTCCTATATTGAAGTCCACCCACCCGGGGCTCAGGGACCATTGTGAAAGAGGAGGCAGAAAGAATGTAAGAGCCAGGGAGGAGATGCATCACCATACAGACATGACTACAGGAGCCTGGGACCCTTCTCATACAAACCTATAGCAATGGTGTCAGCATGCACAAGACCCATGCAAACTTGGACAAAAACCCAGCACAGAACTGTAGAAATGAACGATATCGACCAATCTTAGTCAAAGATTTATTGGCAACTGATTATTGCTGGGTGAGAAAGATATTCTTGAAGGGAGAGACTCTAAATAGGTTGACTAAGCCCCAGTGGATGAACTTGTACTGCGTGTCATCTGGAGACACTCACTTTACATAATAGGCCTTAACACAAATGACAGAATGTATGAACTCCAGTGAGGGGTTATGGGTAGATGCCAAAGGGGAGGGGGAAAGGCGGTATAAAGATGATTTTCTGTATGAAATGCACAAAAATTCAATAAAAAGTTAAAAAACAAGAATTCAGCTTTACCTGGGTGGGGGTCCCTAAGATCTTATGGAACCTCTGAAGACTGCTGGTGACGATTCTGGACCAATTCTGGACTTCCGGTGTTGTATCCTGCTGCAACACCACTGGCAGCGTGACGCACCTGAATGTCCAAACAACTTTGGGTTTATCAGGAGCTAAAGTAGAAGCAATGGATTTTTCTATCAAAGCCTCTGGAAGAAACTAAATGCATTTTTCCTTCTAGTCAACACAGCTGTGAGATATTAAATGGCAGTTTCCTAAGCTTTCTGACTCGTCACTAAAGCATTTCAAAGCAAGAAATAATGATACAATTCAGTCATCCCTCTCCAAGGTATTAAATCCCTAACCACACATATTTTCAGCATCTCTATCCATATTTACCAAAAGCAGAGGCAATCATAATACGTTTTCATAGGTGATCAGATAAATAAAACCAGAAGTACATCCCTACAATGGGATATTTCTAGAGGCAAATTTACATCATCTATTAAGTTCAAAAGTGATTAAAAGTCCTAGAGGAATGTCGCTATGTGAAAAGGCATTCTACCAGTGTTCCCTCTTCTATGATCTAACAATGTGCCTTTCTGATACTGTGGGGACAGACAGTAAGATTATCAAATGTTACACCTGGTTCAGGGGAGAAATGAATAGGCAGAACACAGCGGCCAAAAACCTGCTGATGATAAAATATAACAAAGACTATGTGACATTACACATGTCTTGATATCTGTAAGATTATACAATAGAAAGAATGTACCTGCTGTATACCATGGACTTTTGTTAGAGATAGTATATTACAATTGGTTCATCATTGGGCCAAAAGAAACAGGATAATGCAAAATATTACTAGTAAATTAGACAAATTTGAGATACAGAGGTTAATATTGGGACTCAGTGATTTATATCCTATTTCTTCTTCTTCTTCTTTTTTTTTGCTCTTTTTTGAGACAGGGTCTCCCTGTAGCCCCAGCTGTCCTGGAACTCACTATGTAGACCAGGCTAGCCTTGAACTCACAGAAATCCACTTGCCTCTGCCTCTTGAGTGTTTGAAAAATTAAGTTCTTTTAAAAAGTCATGGCATTGATGAAAAGCAAGAACAAAATAACAGAAGGAAGTCCATTAATCTTCTAAGTTTTCTAGTGTTTGATATGTGTCACCAGTGAAACCACTTGGTTTGGGCTTTTCATGAAAGGCTGGTGGTGGTGGTGGTGCTGGTGGTGGTGGTGGTGCTGGTGGTGCTGGTGGTGCTGGTGGTGGTAGTGGTGTGTGTGTTTTAATCTTCTAAGTTTTCTAGTGTTTGATATGTGTCACCAGTGAAACCACTTGGTTTGGGCTTTTCATGAAAGGCTGGTGGTGCTGGTGGTGCTGGTGGTGCTGGTGGTGCTGGTGGTGGTAGTGGTGTGTGTGTTTATTGGCATCTTTTATGGTATATGGTACCAGGTTTCATAAGGACACTTTCATGCAAGGATATACTGTGCTTTGAGAATATCCTGCAGTTCCCCTTGCCCTCTCCCCTCAGTATCCTTCATTCCTCTGGACATTTTCAATTCTACATTCAAGTCATATATATGATTTTACAGATCTACACAAAATCTAATATCCACAAATAAGAGAAAATGTAACATTTGTAGTTCTGAAATGGACTTACTTTTCATAGCATTATAATCTCCGATTGTATCCACTGTCCTATAAACAGTTCATTCTTCTTTATGACGGAATACAATTCCATTGTGCATATATACTACCTTTTCTTTGTCCATTACTCTGCTGACAAACAATATGTTGGTTCCATAACTTATCCACTGTGAATAGTGTTACAATAAACGTTGAAGTATTTCTGTGATGTGTTGATTAGAATCCTTTGAGTAAACACCCAGGAGTGGAATAGTTTGGGTCATA
>NW_008327607.1:126039-146798 GCF_000622305.1 Nannospalax galili
AAAGATGAGTCAAGATGAGGTCAAACACAACAAGCTCTTCATGTAGTATTCAAAAATATGAATGGTTAGATGCTGGTGATAGTGATGGTGGTGGTAGTGATGATGATGGTGAGATGGTGCTGGTGGTGCTGGTGGTGCTGGTGGTGCTGGTGGTGGTAGTGGTGTGTGTGTTTATTGGCATCTTTTATGGTATATGGTACCAGGTTTCATAAGGACACTTTCATGCAAGGATATACTGTGCTTTGAGAATATCCTGCAGTTCCCCCTGCCCTCTCCCCTCAGTATCCTTCATTCCTCTGGACATTTTCAATTCTACATTCAAGTCATATATATGATTTTACAGATCTACACAAAATCTAATATCCACAAATAAGAGAAAATGTAACATTTGTAGTTCTGAAATGGACTTACTTTTCATAGCATTATAATCTCCGATTGTATCCACTGTCCTATAAACAGTTCATTCTTCTTTATGACGGAATACAATTCCATTGTGCATATATACTACCTTTTCTTTGTCCATTACTCTGCTGACAAACAATATGTTGGTTCCATAACTTATCCACTGTGAATAGTGTTACAATAAACGTTGAAGTATTTCTGTGATGTGTTGATTAGAATCCTTTGAGTAAACACCCAGGAGTGGAATGGTTTGGGTCATATTGTAAAGGACTAAATCCTAATAAGTAAACAGAGTCACTAATAAATAAAAAGGATGACACACTTCCTGTTTCTTCTTAGTCTGAAACAAAGGCTTGGGGGCTCCCCTTCTAGCCAAGAGGGGTCTCTTCACAGCCCATTCAGTTCCATCTAAACCGGTTCAGATAAGACCAAGGCCAAACCCGGACACCTCATTCAAAGCCGTGAACTATCAGCTTTCTCGTTTTTGTTTAGGTTGACAAATCCAAAATTAGGGGAGGGAAACCCACCTTAACCCTTAAAACCCAGGCCCTCCCTGCGGGTTCTTCGGAATTTTCTGCTTCTGAGGCCCCTCTCCACTTACGAATTGCTTTTCTTTCTGGATGAGTGTATACAAGGCTGTGATTCTTTATCTTTCAGTAAAGCCTGTTTGCTTGCTGCCTTCTGCTGCACCTGAGATCTTTCTAACCCTTTTGTTCTTTAACTGGTGGAGAAAACAATCCCAGTCCAAACTGCTACACAAGAATGTGACTACAACATTTTTAATTTTAGAGGCTGTTTTGGCATTTACTAACATCTTTATTAAATTTTTATGAATTTCATACAATGTATTTTCATCATATCCTCCTCTCCGATCTTCACTCCCCGTCAGTACCCCGGGCTCAATTTCATGTACTCTAGAATATATATAAAAGCCTAGAGAATCAAATTTGTATCCCCAAATGCCCTTGAGTGTGGGTCCATTTTGAGAAACTTTCATACTGGTTTCCATACAGGCTGTGAATTCACATTCCCACTAGCAGTATTTACGTGTTTCCTTTTTCTCTGTATCTTCAACAGCACTTATTTTAATTGATTTTCTTTTTTTCTTAAAAAACATTTTTTTTGTTTGTTTTCATGTGTATGGGTGTTTCACCAGCATGTGTGTTAAAGTGCACTCACATCATGCAATACCCATAGAGACCAGAAGAGGGCATCAGATGCCCAAGGATTGTTATTAGGCACCATATGGGTGCTGGGAACAGACTCCTGGTCCCCTATAAGAACAACCAGTGCCCTTAACCACTGAGCCATCTCTCCAACACTATCATTGTTTTCCTTTTTATTTTTGATGTACATTTTTATTGAGTTTTTGTGCAGTTCACATAATAGATCGTAATCAAATTTAAACCTCCTCCCCCATTTATGCCCCCTCTTAGCACCACCCCCACCAGATTTCATGCACTCTGTCATATATGTTAAGCCCTATATGGTCAAGCATTTGAACCCAGATGTCCCTCAGTACAAGTTCATCCACTGGAGTCCAGTCAGCCTATCTAGAGTCACTCCGCAAAGATCAACTCTCCCTCATCTATTAGCAATCAGTTGCCAATAGTTCCTCAGCTAAGATGGAGGCTGATGCCCATTTCCTCAGTTCTCTGCTGGGTTTTTGTCTGACTGAGTCAGCATGGGTCTTGTGCATGCTGACACCATTGCTGCAAGTTCATATGAGCAAGGTTCCCAGAGGCCTGAAAGCCTCTGTTTCCTTATGTTCAAGCACCAACCCTGGCTCTTACAATCTTTCTGCCCCCTCTTCCACAATGGTCCCTGAGCAAAGGTGGGTGAGGTTTAATATAGGAGTCCTATCCAGGGACACACACTCTGCAGTCTCTAGTCTCTACACCTTGGCCTGTTGTGGCCTGTGTGCATTGCACTATGTTTCATGAGGAAGCTTCAGTGTTGAGAAATGAGGGATGTATTCATATCCTCTCTACCCCCTGTTCCACTGTTTCATGAGCCTTAGGTGTAGAGATTCCACTGTAGATGTGTCACTTAGGGCTTGGAATCTCTCAGACATATATTCTCTGTGTGTGACCAGTTGTGGAACTCTGTAATAGCCTCTATCTGTTGCAGAAAGAAGCTTCTTTGATGAGTGGTGTACAGTATACTTGTCTGTAACTATAAGGATGCATAATATTTAGCATACAGTAAGAAAGTTCATTTGTCTAGAGATATGACAGAGATAGGATTTTTCTCTTGGATCTATGACCTCTCCAGCCATGTGTATTTGGCTGTGTTTACAGTGTCACCCATGAGTTCCCTCCCATTGAGAGGGCTTTAAGTCCAAATAGGTAGCTGTTAATTACCTCCTAGACAAAAATGCCACTACCACACCAATAGAGATAGTTTGCTGTGCCAACCACTGTGGTTATTAGGCTTTACAGCTGGGTTGGACCATTGATTGTTTTTCCCCCTTAGCAGCTTGCATAGTGTCCTCTAAAACTATGAGAGCTGGTCTTCAAGGAGGAGGCTTCCAGGTCAGTTCCAGCTCCATTTCTCCAAGTTCTGTGTCTGAAGTATGTCCTGTCTTCAGCAATAAGATCTTATCGTCAAGTTCTGGGAGGTAATCAAGGGCTGTGGCAATAGCCTGTGTTATTTTGGGAGTCTCTTGAACTACCTTGACCAAGAACAAAAAAGGGAGGTTTCTCCTGTCTGGCACTATGTTTCTTGTCATATAGCCTTCAGGTACACACATGCACTCATATTCAGATATTGTATGTGTATTTTTCAAGGGGGTTTGAGTTAATATATTTCTTTCTGACTTTTCATACCATCTAAGCTTTATTCATCTCTCCTCTTTCCCTAACTTCCTTCCTCCCTCCCCAGTTAATGTACCTCCATTTCCCCCATTTCCCCTTGATAATACCTGTCTCCTATTATCCCCCCTCTCTTGAAATCCTTCTTCCCCTTTACCCCATGGTTCCTTGCATGTCCTTCCCTCATCCCTTCCAGTCGAATAACCCCATTTTCCCCACTTGCCCCTTGGTAACATCTGTTTCCTACCATCCCCCTCTCTCAGATGCTTTCCCTTTACTTCCATGGTTCCTTTCCATTTTCCTGGCTCCTGCTGTTCCATCAGGATATGGGACTGGATTAACAGTTTCCTTTGCAGTGTGAAAGCTTCTAAATTCATAAAATTCCATTTGTCAGCTGTTATTATTTACTGAATGATTAGAGTCCTTTTCTGAAAGTCTTTTCCTGTGCTTATATCTTTAAAAATTTTTATGTCGTGCAATGTCTGTGGAGGTCAGTAGAGGCTGTAGGATCCCCTGGGACTGGAGTTACAGACAGTTGCCATGTGGGTGCTGGGATTCGAGCCCGGGTCTTCTGCAAGAACAATCAGTGTTCTTAACTGCTGAGCCATCTCTCCAGGCCCCTGTGCTTATATCTTGACATATTTACCTGTCTTCTTCCTCTGTTTGGGAATTTTATGTTTCATGTCTTAGCTGTTATCAACAGTGCCACAATAAAGACTGTGAGCTTATCTCTGATATGTTGACTTACAGCCTTTAGCTGGATCATATGGCATATAGATTTTTAGTTTTTAAATATATTTTTATGTATGTTGCCCAAACACCCTCTTTGATAATCACGATGTAATTTGATCATATCCAGTCCCACTCCCTCCAACTCCTATCAGACCTGCTCCACTATATTTCCCTCCCAACTACATGCCTTCTTTTCTAACCCACTGAGTCCAGTTAGTGCTTCTAGTACGTGCATGGGTCTCAGGCCACCCACTGGAGCATGGGTAGCTGACCAGGGGCCACATCCCTGAAGAAACCTCTCTTTTCCCCAGCAGCCGTCAGTTGTGATAACCCTTCTGCTAGGGGTGGGGCTTCCTCCTTCATCCATGCTGGAATTCTGAGCAGCTTGATCTTGTGCAGGTCTTATGCAGGCAACAGCTGCTATGTGTTCCTGAGTATAATAACCAAGTCATGTCTGTAAAACACTGTTTGGCAACAGTCCTCCCCAACCTCTGGCTCTTGCAGCCTTTCCATTCACCCCTTCCTTAATGATCCCTGAGGGGTATGATATAGATGTCCTATTTGTGGCTGAGCACTCCATACACAGTTATTCTCTGCACTTTGACCAGTTGTGAGAATGTGCATTTACCACCATCCACTACAAAAGGAAGCTTTTCTGATGAGGGTTTGTCACCAGAACTTGTGGATAAGACCCTATTGCTGAAGACACCATATACTAGGGTCACAGGACATAGAGAAATCAAGCTGGTGCTGACCTGGAAGCTGCCTCCCTACTGGCCAGCTGGCAGGCGTTACTTAGGCTTCCATGGAGGGGGGGTAAAGAGAGGGGCTTCTACCTCAGGTGAATCCTGTGAACCACAGTAATGATCAGCCTGGCAAGCTATGTCTATTGGAACACAATTGTGGCATGACTGTTATGGGAGATAATCAACCAAGTTCTGATTGGATTTAAAGCCTGCTCTGCAGGACAGAACTCATGCCTGGCACTGTAAATTGGACCAAGAACATGTGACCGGGTAGATAAATCATGGGCCCTAGGGGAGAATCTACTTGTTTTTAATTTTGCTAAATGGACATAGTATCAAACGGCTTTTTAAATGTTTATCTTTAGACAAATAGACTAGTGTAGCTATTTTTGTTTTTTTTGCAGAGACTGGACTAATTTACATGTCTACCAGTAGTTAAGGTTATAGTTTCCTCTGTACCCTCATCAGCTTTTGTTGTTTGTTTCCATGGTGATAGTCATTCTGATTGTGATGAGCTAGACTCTGAATACAGTCTGGCTCTGCATTTTCTTAATGGCTAACAGCACTGAATATTTTTGACCTATTTATTGGCTCTTTCTTTGGCAACTATTTGTTCAATTCATCAGCCCGTTTATTGGCTGGAGTTTGAGGGGAAGGTTCTGGTGTTTTATTTTTGCAGTTCCTCGTGTATTCTAGGTAATACCTGTGTGTAGTACAGCTGGAAAAATGTTCTCCTACTCTGCAGGATATCTGCCTCTTCTGATGCTTTTCCTTCACCGTGCAGAACTAGAACTTTAGCCTTTTAGAGGTAGGGAGGAGGATCAAGACAAACAAATTGGGGCTGGAGAGATGGCTCGGTTGTTCTTGAAGAGGACTGGGGTTGGTTCCTAGCACTCACAATCATCCAAATGCCCTCTTCTGGTCTCCATGATTATTGCACAGCACAGGTGCGCTCACATACATGCAGCAAGTACTCTTACACATGAAGTAAAAATAAAGACATTTTTAAATTAATAAAAAAGAAGGAAAAGGCCAGTGGTATAGGCCTTTAATCCCAGAACTCAGGAGGCAGAGGCCGGTGGAGCTCTGTGAGGTTTAAGCCAGCTTGACCTATATAACAAATTCTAGGCCAGTTGGGGCTACAGAGACTCTGCCTCAAAAAGTCCAAAAAAGAAAGGAAGGAAGGAAGGGAGGAAGGAAGGGAGGGAGGGAGGGAAGGAAGAAGGCAGGAAGGAAGGAAAAACAAAAACAACTTGTGTTTGAAAATATAATAAAACTTAACACCTCATACATCAATATTTTATCAGCATTATTCACAGTGCCAAAATATGGGATCAGCCTAGATGTCTACCAAAAGATGATTGGATTAAAAAGTGAGATATATAAGATACATATTGCTGCCAGAGTTCTCTCGGGGTCTCTTGTGTGATCAGACACCAGGGCCATCCCTCCTCCCCACCCTCGCAGCGTGTTTGTGGCGGCTCCCTGCTTCCATCCCAAGATGGCTCCCAGAAGCCTCTCCACAGTCAATTCCCTGCAACAGGCCCCACCCCTTGGAGGAAACAGGCAGTTTGGGACACACATATATACATATATATGCAATGTAATCTTTTCAGTCATGAAGAATAAAGTCATGACATTTGTACAAAAATGGATGAAATGGGTATCATATTATTAAGTAAAATAAACCAGTTGTAAATGCAGATTTCAAAAGCTGTCTCTTACATGAGGAAATCTCAGCTTTATACATATGAAGGTAGAGGGGAGACCGTTTAGGTGAAGGAAGGTGACCGGTGATAGAGGGACTGGAGAACCAGATGCTGCAAACGGCTGAGTGAATCAGAACTAAGTCCATGATGTACACATACAAAAATGGCAAAATGAAATCTATTATTTTGTACGTGATGAATCATGAAAGAGCATAGATAAAAATGTTAAATTATCAAATATAAGGTAGGACAACCACACGGTGCCCATAGGAGTCTGTTTAATCCTTTACTATTTCTCTCAAGCAGATTACGGAGATTAGGCTGAGCATGTGCAGTACTAAAATTGTGTACAATGCCTGATAATCTCAGTACTTCCTGTACTTTCTTTGTGAAAATGTCAAGAACTGTTTCTTCTGAGTTTATTGATTAAAAATGATGTGGGTCAAAGAGTAAAATCTTTGTCCAGTCCTCTGTACCAACGATACAGATGACACACAAGGGCTTAAGAATTGTAAAAAAGCAAAACAAAAAAGAAACAAGAAAAGGAAATCCAAGTAGCATGATATTATCAGATCAGAAGTCAACGAAATTTGCAAAAAGAATCTCAACATAGAAAACTAGCATATTGATAGAGATAAAACTAGTGACTTGAAAAAGCAAACAGGTATTAAAAAAATAATAAACCTTTGATATGGCATCTTCATGCTGGAAGGAAAAGATTATTCTGGATCAGCGAAGAAAATCAACCTGAGAAATACTGAAAGCCAAAATTACCATGAGTTTGGCAAACTCATATGCGCAAAGCACAAAAAAGGGTGATTTAAAAGAGTTTTATTCTGTCTCTGGGAAGAATATAAATCAGTTATTTTCCTTGAAGATAGCTAGAAAACCTGAACTGTACAAATATCGTGAAAGTACGGAAATCCATTTTAACCTTGTACCCTGGACTCATGGAGTGCGTTGGGTCTAACGATTCAATAGAGCAACACCATGAGACAATCATCACACCTCAACTTCCTTGAGGCTATAGAAGAAGGAAAGTTTCAGAGAAAGTTGAGCTCCGCGTTAATGAGTGAAATAGACAGTAGTGATCTGGTGGCTCCTGACAGGGGCAGAAAAGCTCTAAGAAGCTACTGTGCTAGTTACCCTTTCCCTGCTGTGACAGAAAACTGGCATAAACAGTTTAAAAGGGGGAAAGATTTATTTTGGCTGGTGATTTCCTCGGCTTCGGTCCATGGTCTGCTCATTTCATTCCTATGGGCTTGTGGTGAGGCTGCATATCATGGTGGTTGGAGCATGTGATGGAGAAATTTGCTCACATTGTGGTGGCCACTGAGCAGAGAGAGTGGAAGAGAAATATCTGGAAGAGTAACTGCACCTGTCAAAGGCATGTCTCCAGGGACCACTTCCTCCAATGGGGCCACTTCCTCTGTCTCATCACTTCCAAATAACATCGTTTAAAAAACAAACAAACAAAAACTTCCCTGCTTAGAGGTTCAATTTGGTGATTTACATTTTCTGTAGGGCACAGGTGAAGGTATACTGGGGCTGTAGAAGAGGAATAGAAAAATGATGGAAAACCTTTTAGTGCCTGGAAATAGGAGAGATCCAACATCAAGGCCTGAGTGCCCAAAACTATGTGTGGAGTCAAGACCATAGTTGGCAATCAAGGGAGGTTGGCAGTCCATTCTTGAGAATTAGTCTTCCCAAGGCCAGAATCTGCAAATGGCAGAGACCTCCTCTACCCCTAGCACAGAGAGAGGCAAAGCCACTGTCATGCACAACCTGGTAAGTATTGGGAAGCCCTCCACCTCCACTCTCCTCACCATCATCCCACCACCAGAGGAATGTGGAACCATGACTCAGTGTTGGGACCACAGCTCCAGCTCATAGGAGGAGTACCACAGCTCCAGGTTCACAGGAGACCACAGCTCTAGCTCACAGAACAGGACCACAACTCTGGCTCATGGGAGGGAACCACAGCTCCAACTCACAGGAGGGCACCACAACTGAGTCACAGGAGGAAGCCACAGCTCCAGGTTCGAGGGAGGGGACCACAACTCCAGATTCATGAGAGGGGATCACAGTTCCAAGTTCACAGGAGAGGACCACAGCCTCAGGCTCATGGGAAGGGACCACAGCTCCAGGTTCACAAAGAGGGAACCACAACTCCAGTTCACAGGAGGGGACCATAGCTCCGGGTTCATGGGAGGGGCCACTGTCTCAGGCCCACAGGATGAAACTACAGTTCCAGGTTTGTGGGAAAGAACAAAATTTCAATTACACTGGTTCCTTCCACTTTCTTGTTTCCACCACTCTTTCCACTTGTTTGTACTTGTGTTTATGAAAGAGAATTTTAGCAGACCTCCAAGAATCCTTCAGGTCTTCAGCTCCAGATTGGGACTGCTGAGACATCCAGCCTCATGGACTGAGCAACTACCCAGTTCTCAGCCTCTGCAGTGTGGCACAGTCATTGTTGGACTACACAGACTCTATTCTGTAAGCTAATCTAATAAATCCATACATCTATAATCTAATAAGTTCTGTTTCTTTAGAGAACCCTAATACAGATTGCAGTACGAGGAGTGGTTCTAGAGAAACAGAACTGAAAGGATGAATTTCTACATGTAAACCCTTCCCAGGACACATCATATCCAAACCACAGGGCAATTAAAACTCCTCATTTAGAGAAATCATCGTTGCTTAACATCATCTTCACTAAGCCATCATCTCTCTATTTTTTTATTCATTCAAGGTCCATAAAGCAAAAACACCTATACTTTGATGAGTAATACTCCCAAAGTTTTTAGAAAATTGGTAAATACACATAACAATAAAGTTACTAACAGTATTTAATTGCATGATTTAGTAGTCTTCAGAACACCTATGTTGTTGCTCAATCAATCACAACTATACAAATCCACATTTTCTTCTAGCCAAGCAGAAACTATGTCTACTATATAATATCTCCACATTATTTGTTCATCCCACACCCCTTATAACCTCTATTCTACTAGCAAGTGGAATTATGTAGTATGCATCCTTTTGTAGCTAGATATAGGATAGGTGGATATCTCAGTTTTAGAACTGAGCACATAACTAAATCCCTACTAGGATTTCAGGACAGCTAACCCTGAAGAAGTGTACAGCAGTCAATGAGAAAATAAAGCCACCATAGGAATACAAAGCAATCTTATAAACATATGAAATAGTGTCTTTAAGCATATAAGAGACACGTCATTTATAAATAAATAACTGATTGGGGTCTTTTAAAAACAAGGAATAAGAGAAATTTCAATTTTATTATAACATAGAATTTATATTTCCAAAATGAATAAACTGCTTACATAGTTCAGAAGAGAACACGTGATAAAAGCCCTATGTGGAACTATTATATCATGGCTATAGTTTGGTAACTGTAGGGAAATACCCTCCCGTCATTGCTGGGTTTACACACATATTATTTTAGAACCTGATAACTCAAAAAACCTGATAACTCATATAAAGTTCATATCTTGATGTACTTAAATGTTAATTTTAGTAATAATGTAACATGAAGTAAGCACATTTTGATAAAAGATAATTTGGGATTCAAAATGTGTGCCAAGTCTAGGATTCATTCTCTACATCAAAAAGAAGGAATTTCCAGTCATACAAGCACTCAGAATTTTTAGCAGCCTTAACTGTTATGAAATGATAACTTCAGACATAATACAGATGTAGGAAAATAAATCCAAGAATGATATCCTGAGATGCAAAAACAATGAATTAAATCAGTAAATGTAGTTATGTTGTACCAGCGTACAAGTTTAAGAATGATCTCATTGGCTCAGCAATTAAAAACACTGGTTGTTCTTGCAGAAGACCCAGGTTCGAATCCCAGCACCCACATGGCAGTTAACAACTGTTAGAGTTCCAGGGGATCTGACAGCCTCTTCTGACCTCCGTAGGCATTGCACGACACAGGTGCACTTACTTACATGCAGGCAATACACTCATACACATAAAATAAAAATAATAAATGCTTTTTTAAAGTTTAAGAAAAAGAATGATCTCATTAACTATGTGACACTAAAATGTTTGAAGTTTTCCACACAGATGATAGAAAAGAATTGCAGGAGAAAATAATATAGAAGCAAAGGAGTAAGGGGTGTTGGTTTTTGTAGAAGATATAAATGAATATTAATATATCTTTAAAAGAAATAAATGGACATAATAAAGATTTATGACCTTTCAACTTTTGTAAGAAATAACATAAAATAAAACTGCCACAAATTAATCTCAAAAATATAAGTAAAGCTAGTTTAAAGAGATCATCAGCTTGATTGGATTAGAAACTGCTTCGGATGTTAGCGAGGCATACCCTCTGTATGTGTGTGCTAGCTTTCCAACAGAGGATTAACTGGGGTTAGGGGGACACTTGCATTGAATGCGGGTGACATCGTCCATGAATTGGGGGTCAGGGACTGAATAAAAACTGATTAAGAAGCCAGCTGAGTGTTAGCATTTGTCTCTTTCTCCTTGATATGCACGTCCACGAGGAAGTTCCTGCAGCCACGGCTGAAGCCAGTCCTAAGCCTTCCCTGCCAGGATGGACTGTATCCTCAACAGTGAGCCAAAATAAAATCTTTCTTCCCTTACATTGCTTCTTGTCAGGTGCTTGGCCACAACAATATGAAACGTGACTCATGAAGGTGTTGATCACTTCAACAGTTACAGTCATGTTGTTCAAATCCACCCTGACCTCAGTTTTGTTTTGTTTTGTTTTAGAATATTTTTATTATTCCAAAGACAGGCAATTTTTAATCCACAGTTTCCCAGAAATAACTTGAAGCAGGTTACCTAAAAATATATATACAATGAAGTTTAAAGGTGGAAAAGTAGGGATAAGAAATCATAGACCAAAGCTGGGCATGGTGGCACACATCTTTAATCCCAGCACTTGGGAGGCAGAGCCCCCTGGCCTCAGTTTTAATCAAGTTGAAGTTCCTTTCCTTGCTGAACTACGTAGTTCTGCTTGCAACTTTAACTGGGTCCATGCTCCTTTCTTTATAAAAAAAAAAAAAAAAAAAAAAAAAAAAAAGAAAGAAATATGTGCCTGGAGATACAAAGATAACCATGCTACAACTTGTATGTTATGCTGTCTTGAAATTTTCTCCATCAAATAACCTGTCCATTACAACAAATTCAGCCTCAGTCAAATTTTCAAAACAGGGCAAAACACGGCCAGTTCTCGGCCAGATTTTGGTATGAATTGCCTCTATTCTCAGTCTTTTAAAAAATATTTTATTTATAATTTTTATTTTATGTGGATGAGTATATTGCCTGGATGTCTGTAAGTGCATCTGTGTCATACAATATGCAGAGGTCAGAAGAGGGTATCAGATCCCTTGGGACTGGAGTTATGGATGGTTGTTAGCCACCATGGGTGCTGGGAATCAAACCCAGGTCCTCTGCAAGAGCATCTAGTGCTCTTAACCACTGAGCCACCTCCCTCTTACTAGAGACTTTGTTTCCTGAAACCTTATGAGCATACTACTTACTGTTGGCATTCTACTAGCATTCTGGTCTTCCAAACTCCCACCAGAATTAAGCTATGTTTATAACATCCTAGGGTTTCTCTGGCCCACAGCCTAAACCTCAATAGTTCTTAAACCAGTTCAGATGGCCTACAATTGACGGTCAGATTTATCACAGTGTCAGTCCCACTTTTATACCAATTTTCTGAATTAGTCCCATTTTTCATTTTTATGACCAAATGCCTGACAAGAAGCAACTTGAGGGAGGAAAGGATTTATTTGGACCACTGTTTGAAGGCACAGTCCATTATGGCAGGAAGGATATTGCAGTAGGAGCATCTCCCAGCTCTGGCAGTGGCTATTGCCCACATGTTCTTAGAGCAGGAAACAGGACAATGGAATGCTCAGTTGCTTCCACATTTCCTCCTTTTTATTCAGACTAGGACCCCAACCCAAGGAATGGTTTCACTCATATTTAGGACGTATCTTCCCCAGCTAATACTCTGTAGAAAAAACTTCACAGACACACCCAGTGGTGTGCCTCATTAATGGCCTAAGTGATTTTATTGTTGTTTTGTATATTTGAGACAGGGTCTCCCTATGTACCCTAGCTGGCCAGGGAATGGCTATATACACCAAGCTGGCCTTGATCCCACAGAGACCTGCCCTTCTCTGTTTTCCAAGTACTGGATTAAAGGACTGCTCCACCATGTCCAGCTCAATGCCCTCAGTGTTTTTTTAGTTCAATCAATTTGACCAACATCAAAATTAGCCACCATAAAAGCTTCAAGAGAAAAATGACAATACACAAAAGTGAACCCATCAGAATTGCATTAGACCTCTCAGCAAAAACCAGGATAACAAGAATGAGAAATTTCGAATTCTGAAAGGAAATAACTACCAACCAAGATTACTATGTCCAGCCAAGTTATCCTTTAAAATCAATAGATGAAGACCTTCCAACACAAACACAAGGTACAGGACATTAAGGTAAAGGGAGCCTGAGACACTGCCAAAAGCCTGTCTGACCTTTACACCACTGTGTTCTCTCTTCTCTCCCTTGAATGTCCCTGACCCATGGCCCTTTAATAAGTTCCTGATCGCTATGATGCACTAAATGAAACGTGCATATCTAAAGATTCAAAGCTAAGATCCATGAATGAGAGAAAACATGCGAATTTGTCTTTCTGGGTCTGGGTTACTGCATTCAGAATGATTTTTTCCAGTTCCATCCATGACCTGTGATTGTAATAATATGACATTGTGTAAATGTACATTTTCATCATTCATTCGTCAGTTGATGGACATTTAAATTGCTTCCATTTCCTGGCTACATAGAGCAGCAATGAACATGGATGAATATGTATCTCCATGGTAAAATATAGAGTCATACCCAAGAGTGGTATGGCTGCATCTTATGGTAGATCTGTTTCTAGCTTTTTGAGGAATCTCTGCACTGATTTCCATAGTGGCTGAACTAGTCTGTACTCCCACCAGCTGTGAGTAAGCATTTTGCTTTCCCCATACCCAGATCATTATTTTTTTGTCATTTGAGTTTTTTCTTTGTTTCGTTCTTGTTTTTTATATTAGCTATTCTGACTGGAGTAAAATGCAATCTCAAAGAACTTTTGGTTTGCATTTCTGAGATGGCTAAGGACGTTGAAAAAATTTTTAAATATTTCTCAGATGTTTGTATTCCATCTTTTGAGGGCTCTTTTTTTAGTTCCATGCTCCGTTTTTAAATGGGTTGTTTGTTTTCTTGATATTTAGTATTTTTTGTTGTTTATATTCAAGGTACTAGCCCTCTGTCAACTGAATAGCTAGTAAAGCTATTTTCCCTCCCATGCTGTAAGCTTCCTCTTCACTTGAATGATGATGTCCTTTACTATACAGAAGCTTTTTGTTTCGAAAGGTCCCATTTTTTTTAGTCTTAATGCCTGTGCTCTTAGGATTCTGTACAGAAAGTCCTTTCTTGTGCCTATAAGTTCCAGTGTATTCCCTACTTTCTCCTATATCAGATTGGCATGAGGTTTTGTGTTGAGATTCTGGATCCATTTGGAGTCGAGTTTTGTGTAGTATAATAATTCTTCTACATGTAGCCATCCAGTTTAACCAGCACCACTTAAAGATGCCATCTTTTCTCCACTATTTTTGGCCTCTGTCAAAAATTGGGTGGCCATGGTAGTGTGTGCTCCTATGTGGATCCTCGGTTCAATTTCAAGGATCAATATGTCTGTTTTATGCCAACATTATGCTGTTTTTATTCCTATAGTTCTATTGTATAACTTGGGATGGTGAAACCTCTAGTAGTTTTATTATTCAAGATTAGTTTGGCCATCATGGATATTTTTTGTTTCCATGTAAAATTGAAAATGAAGGCACTATTCATGCAACCAGAGGAGAAAAGTAATCATCAGTCTCACCCAGATGTGAGCCCTGTGAGCTACAATAATTACTGGTCTGGTAAGGTATCCCATTAGTGTAACAGTGGCACAAATATCATTTGAGTAACCAACTGCTTTTTTTTACTGGATTTAAGGCCTACACCACAGGATGAAACCCATACCTGGTACCATTACTAGGGCCAAGAACTTGTGGCCAGACATATTGTAGGCCCTAGAGGAGAACCTGCTATTATTATCCTGCTAAGTGTGCATAGTATTAAACAGGCTCCTAATGGCTCATCATTATACAGATTATCAAGTCTCTCAACCCTCATCAGAGAAGTTTCTTTTGGCAGTAGGTGGTGATTAACACAGAGACCCACAACTTGTCAAGATGCAGATAATAAGAGACTTCAGAATACTCAACTCTAAATGGGACACCTATATTATACCATCTCCTCCCAAGGCTCAGGGATCATTGCAAAAGAGGGGGTGGTTCACAGAGAATCCCTGTGTGTGATCAGTGGTATAACTCTGTAATAATCTTTATCTGTTGAAAAAGAAGTTACTTTGATGGGTGGTGACTGGGATACTTGTTTATAAGGATTTGGTGCTAGAGTCCACAAATGAGGGAGTTGCCCAAGTCTAAGTGGCACATCTAGGATGCAACCTCTACACCTAAGACTCAGAACATAGAACAAGGGATGAAGAGAACACTGATGCATCTTTCAATTCTCAGCAATGAAGATCCCTCATGCACCAGAGGGCCAGGAACACAAAAGGCCACAATGGCCAAAACACAGAGAAGAAGAATCGGCAGAGTGTGGGTGGGTCCTTGGACAGGACTCCTATATCGAGGTCCACCCACCCAGGGCTCGGGGACCACTGCGGAAGAGGGAGCAGAAAGATTGCAAGAGCCAGAGAGGAGGTGCTCCCACACGGAAATGGTCCTACAGGCATCTGGGACCCTTCTCATATAAATCTACAGCAATGGTGTCAGCATACACAAGACCCATGCAAACTTAGGCAGACAAAAACCCAGCACAGAACTGTGGAAATGAACAGCAAGCCCCAATCTTAGTCAAAGAATTATTGGCAGCTGATTACTGCTGGATGAGGAAGAGCTGATCTTGAAGGGAGAGATTCCAGATAGGCTGACTGAACCCCGATGGATGAACTTGCAGTGGGGGACATCTCAGGACACTAACTTTACATAATAGGCCTTAAAGCAAATGACAGAATGTATGAACTCCAGGGCAGGGTGGGGGTGGGGGTTTGGAAGGGTGCCAAAGGGGAAGGGGTTATAAAGATGATTTTGTATATGAAATACACAAAAATTCAATAAAAATTTTTTAAAAGAGGGGGTAGAAAGATTGTAAGAGACAGAAGCAGTGGATAGTTACAATAAAACAGTGTTTTCCATATGCACAATGGCAGGTGCACATCCAAACTCACAGAGGTTCTGACAACATGCACAAGTCCTGCACAGCTCTAGCCAGGCAAAATCCCAGCATGGAAAGGGGCAGTGGGCACGAGGTCCCATCCCCAACTGAGGAGCTACTGGCAATTGATAGCTGATTGGAAAAGAAGAGTCATTTTTCTTTCAGAGTATGGTCCCTTGTATGTTGACCATACTCTATGGGATGACCACACAACCAAGAGTAAGTATATGGACAGCATGGTGGACTCAGTGGTTTACAAAATCAACAACTATATGATTGGACTTAAAGGCCCTCTCATCCAGGCATAGTGGCACACGCCTTTAGTTCCAGCATTCCAGAGGCAGAGGCAGGTGGATCTCTGTGAGTTCAAGGCCAGCCTGGTTTACGTAGCAAGTGCCAGGCCAGTAATGGGACCCTGTCTCAAAAAAGACCAAAAAAAAAAAAAAAAAACCCCAAAAAAACCAAAAAACAAACAAAAAAGCCCTCTCAATGGGAACTAGGGAACTCAAAGGTGACACTGTAAATACAGTCAAATGTGCATGACTGGAAAGGTCATAGATCCTAGAGAAAACCCTATCTCCGTCATATCTCTAGACAAATGAAATTTCATACCATATGCTAAATATGGGTTCTTATACTTACAGACAAGTTAACTGTACACAACTCATCAAAGAAGGTTCTGTTTGCAACAGATGGAGGCCACTGCAGAGTTCCACAACTGGTCACATACATAGAATTATATGTCTGAGAGATGTCCAGTCCTAGATGACATGTCTTTCAGTGGAACCTCTATGCTTAAAGCTCATAGAACATAGCTGAATAGGGGGTAGAGAGAAAACTAGTTTTTTCTTCAACTCTCACCAATGAAGCTTCCTTATACAACAGAATGTGATGCACACAGAAGGCCACAACTGGCCAAGTTTTAGAGCATAAGAGACTGCAGAGTGTGTGTCCTTGGATAGGACTCCTATATTAAAATTCACCCACCCATGGCTCAGGGACCATTGTGGAAGAAGGGATGGAAAGGTTGTAAAAGGTAGAGCTGGTTCATAAACACAGGGAAGCAAAGGCTTTCAGGCTACTGGAAACTTGCACGTGCGAACTTGTGACAATGGCGGCATCCAGCACAGGACCCATGCCAACTCAATCAGACAAGGGCCCAGAGTGGAGCAAGGGAAATGGGTGGTGGGCCGGCCCCAGCCTGGGAACTGTTGGAGACTGGGTGAGGGAGAGTGGGCCTTACTTACGATCTCTAGATGGGCTGGTTAGACTCCAGGGGATAAATTTGCATTGAAGGACATCTGGGTACAAATGCTTGATTGGATAGGACTTAACATGTATGGCAGAATGCATGCAAGTCAGTGGCAGGGAGCATGGGTGGGAAAGGGAGTCTAAATATGATTAAGAACTGTTGTGTGAAATGCACAAAAGCTCAATAAAAAAAATAAAGAGAACATAAAGTTGGATAGGGAGGGGAGAGGGACCTGGGAAGAGTTTGGAGAAGGGGGTTTGACTGTGATTATAATACATTGTATAAAATTCTCAAAGAACTAATAAAAAATAAGGACGAATAAAAGAGATTATCTGACCTTTTAAGTGCAGGGTACACACAGAACCTATAAACACAATATCCAGGTTCCAATCTTAGCCACAACTCCTGATATTCAAAATGCTAAGCCTCCAGAAGGAACATATTATCAGTTGAACAGTCAGTAAATAACTGTATTTTGTAATAGAGCTGCCCAGTCTGCATTTTGAAGTTCCATCGTAGCAACTTTGGGTACTTTTGATAGTATCATGCAGTTCAGAACTTCTCATGTCCCCCAACAATTTGGATGTCTCCTCACCACTGATTATAGAAATGTCAGTGCAAGGCAGCTTTGTGTTGTACCACCTACTGTGTCAAACAACTTCTGTTCGTTACCTCCATATTTGACTCCATGTTCCTGACTTGCCAAGTGATAGTGATGACTCCCTCCTATAGAAAATGAGCAAATAAAAGGGCCCCTTTGCTCACCGTTGGTGTCCAGCTCAAGCTGTGATAATGTGCTCAGCAAATCCAGCACCCTTACCAAAATTTAAAATCTTTGAGTGATTCAAGCAGGAATGACAAAAATGTTTCCCCTACCAGCACTGTGCAGCTGTGTCACTCACTATGTACCTGGTTACACTGGGGGCATTCGTGGCAGTAGTGCCATCCAGTACCACAGCAGCATTGTCTAATAACACAGTTGGACAGCACTGTCCACCTCACACAGTTGATTGGTGAATATACTGACTGCACTTGGGCTGTGTGAATACCTTTGTTTTGAAAAATATTTCAGGACTGGAGAGATGGCTAAGCAGTTAAGAGCACTGACTGCTCTTGTAGAGGACCTGGGTTTGATTCCCAGCACCCACATGGTGGCTAACAACTGTCTGTAACTCCAGTTCCAGGAGAATCCAATGCACTCTTCTGACCTCCATAGGCATTGCATACATGCAGGCAATATACTCATACACATTAAAATAAAAATAATAATAAATAAAATATTTTTAAAATATATCTCTGAGACTATCATAAAAATTATTCTTTTAAGAATTATTATTTGCACAGTAAGTTCTCCCATAAACAGGAACTTAAAGTTGAAAGATCAAACCTTGCTGGGCATAGTGACTCACACCTTTAATCCCAGCACTCAGGTGGCAGAGGCAGGCAGATCTCTGTGAGACAGAGACCAACCTGATCTACATAATGAGTTCCAGGCCAGCTGGGGCTACAGGGAGACCCTGCCTCTCAAAAAAAATCCAAACCTAATTATGAATTTAATGCTGTGAAGGTGGGGGAGAGAAAAAATACCATTGGACAAACATCACCATGACCACCCTGACTTGGGACACCCTGCCAGACCATGATGGGGATTTGGAACAAGGATTTTCCACGCAAGGAGACCTCCATGAGACTGGACATAAGGAAGCACTGTAAACAGTCTGCATTTGTCTTTGCTGGGGCTTCTAAGTCTATATGGTTTCAGCTCAAGCACCAACATAGATCCTCCCACTGCAGTGGTCAGAAAGATACTCCTGAGGACAACCGCAGAGCTGAACCAGAAAGAGATGCTGGAGTAAGTTCTATAGTGTTATTAGACGAGCTATTTGCCCACTCATCCAAGAAGCTAACAATTTCAGTGTGTTCCTTATGAGTCTCCTTTATGGCATGCTGAATTTAGAAAAGAAGAATTGGCTCAGAAGCTGAGTTCCACCTCAAAAAGTGCAGATCATTTAAATGGCCTGCTTCGGGAGACAGAAGCCACCAGTGCCATCCTTATGGAGCAAATTAAGCTTCTGAAAAGTGAAATAAGAAAATTGGAAAGAAATCAAGAGCGAGAGAAGTCAGTAGCCAGCCTGGAATACTTAAGAATGTCCTGCTGCAGTTTATTTTCCTGAAACCAGGGAGTGAACGAGAGAGGCTTCTTCCTGTTAAAGACACAATGCTGCAGCTCAACCCTGAAAAAAGGGAAAACTTGCTACAGTTGCTCAAGGTGAGGAAGAGAATGCTTCCCGTTCTTCTGGGTAGGCACCGTACATCCATAGTTGGTCTGGACTTCGATAAATTGGTGGAAAGAAAATTCTCTATTAACTCAGTAGAATCTATTTTGAAAAGCAAATTTCGCATTATGAGTCATTCTTTTGTTAGAAAGTATGTATATCTGTTCACATCCTCTGCCTTTTGTATATATGTATAGCAGATGTATTTAGAATCTCAACTTGGAGAAAAGTACAATAGCTTGAAGTGAGGGTACCAGTCATCCCCAACCCTCCAACTCATCACCATGGATGTACAATCTGTGATCTCCCATACACATCCCTGGATGAGAAGAGGAGGAAACAGTTTGCTTCTGCACACAGGAGCCACAGGAACCACCCATTTCTAGTACTGTGAATTTTGAAATTGAAGTAAATTTTGATACCATACCAACTGGGAAATTGAATTAGCTTCTAAAATGATATTTCAAGATTATTTGTTAACAAATTGCTGAGACAATTTGGTAGTTAGCATCTGAAAGACATGTGACATGCTCATTAAGGGATTATGAAGTAAATATGCTGCGGTTAATTATGAATCTAAGTTAAACTGCAGTTTAGTTAGCTGCTTTAATATAAACTGCTCTCTCCTCTCTCTCTCTCTCTCTCTCTCTGTTATTACAAAACTCAGAACTTACTAGTCTGGGGAAGGCCTGGTGATGGTGGTAAGACAGAGCGAAGTGAAGAAATATGGCCCTTTCAGCTGAGGGGCTTCTGCACTGTCTCTAGGCTCCGACTGTCCTGCCACTACTTATAAGTCAGGAGTCTCTGCTGAGAGTTCCCTGCATCTCCCCAAATGAAAACGTCTCAGAACAGTGACTGTCGTACTAATAACATCAGCTCTACAGTGAACCTGGTGCTTCCAGTGCGCTGCCCCCCCGGTAGTCTGGTTCCCTGCACATGCACTCCAGAGGGTTGGGGCTCATTGTGTGGTCACAGATGTGATGAGTAAGTCTAGCTGTGGGAGTGTTACCTGCCTTTGATGTTTCTGGAAGTAATCTATTGATTACATTAAGATTTTGCTCTTAAATTTAAGAATTCTATTTTTAATGTTTATCTGTTAATCAGTAACCATTACAACATGCTCTCTGAAGTTATTAAGGCTTACAGTTAACACTGATTTCCATCTCAGCTGGGAACTTGACTTCAGTTTACTAAGAATACTGGCTTCCTACCTAGTTTAACTGAAACTTGCTGCTGACATGTTGAGTTTGTTCTTTGAAAACTGTTCCTTACTGTTCATTCTTCCTGTTAGAAGAATAGGCCTAACTAGTGAATGTATTAATTAAGTTCATCTATCTCAGAGCTGACTTTGGAAGTTTAGTTTTTGTTAACTTCATAAACTGCGAATATGAGCAGTTTACTTTTACTTTTTCTTTAAACATATGCCTTTTGAATTCTGTATAAACTTGTTTTGAAATATAATCTGAATGTATGAATATAATGAC
>NW_008327607.1:156763-159110 GCF_000622305.1 Nannospalax galili
ATGTTGACACAACTGTTATGGTGTAACTAAATACTTTTTGACTGGATCTAAAGTCTGTCCCACAGGTAAGAAATTTGTGTCTATTATTGTAAATCTAGTCTAATCACATGGATGCAGAGGTTAATGTCCTTGAGGTAAAACCTGATACTGTTGTTTTGCTAAATAATCATGCTGTAATTTTTCCTCCTAAATTATGTATTTACCCACAAACATGTGCTACTCTCAGCCTTGGTCAGGAAAGCTTCTTTTTGCAATGGTCAGCAGTCACTGAAGAGATGAATAGCTGATGAAAGTGCCAAGGCCTAGCCATGAATAAGATACACACATTACTCCCCAAACTATGAGACCTAGACTTCAGGGGAGTGGCCTCCAGGTCAGTTCCAGGTCCATTGCTCCAAATCCTGTGCCTGATGTTTGTTCTGTCTTTGGCAGTAGGGTCTTACCTTCAAGTTCTGTGAGGCAATCAAGGGCTGTGAAAATAGCCAGTGTAATTGTGGGGGGTCTCTGGGAACACCGTAGCCAACATCTTGTAGGAAAGTTTCTCCTTTCTGGCACTGTTGTTATGTAGCCTTTAGCTATACACTTGGACTTATGCAGAGGTATTGTATGTATAATTTGTCCTTAGTTTTTTGTAGTAATATGATTCCCTCTGTTTATTTTAAACTAATTAGACGTTATTTGTCTGTCCTCTCTCTGTCCCCCTGTCTAATGCATAGCTTTACAGAGCACAATCAAGGTGCCAAGGGAAAACATCAATCAATGGTCTAATATCAGCTTCAAGACCAAATAACCACTTCAAGAACTGCATAACATACAACACTGGTACAGTATTGGCACTTTTATCTTGGGGGCAAACAACAGCTACCTAATTGGAATAAAGCCCCACTAGATGGGAGGAAATTCAAGTGTGGTTACTGTAAACATAGCCAAATACACATGGCTGGAGAGGCCATAGATCTTAGTGAAAACCCCAAGACTGTCACATTTCTAGACTAGTGTAATTTCTTACTATGTGCAAAATATGTATCCTTATATTTACAGACAAGTATCTCAGTCACCACTCATCAAACAAGCTTCTTTTGCACCAGAGACTATTACCAAATGCATAAACTGCTCTCTCTCTCTCTCTCTCTCTCTCTCTCTCTCTCTCTCCCTCTCTCTCTCTCTCTCTCTCTCTGTTATTACAAAACTCAGAACTTACTAGTCTGGGGAAGGCCTGGTGATGGTGGTAAGACAGAGCGAAGTGAAGAAATATGTCCCTTTCAGCTGAGGGGCTTCTGCACTGTCTCTAGGCTCCGACTGTCCTGCCACTACTTATAAGTCAGGAGTCTCTGCTGAGAGTTCCCTGCATCTCCCCAAATGAAAACGTCTCAGAACAGTGACTGTCGTACTAATAACATCAGCTCTACAGTGAACCTGGTGCTTCCAGTGCGCTGCCCCCCCGGTAGTCTGGTTCCCTGCACATGCACTCCAGAGGGTTGGGGCTCATTGTGTGGTCACAGATGTGATGAGTAAGTCTAGCTGTGGGAGTGTTACCTGCCTTTGATGTTTCTGGAAGTAATCTATTGATTACATTAAGATTTTGCTCTTAAATTTAAGAATTCTATTTTTAATGTTTATCTGTTAATCAGTAACCATTACAACATGCTCTCTGAAGTTATTAAGGCTTACAGTTAACACTGATTTCCATCTCAGCTGGGAACTTGACTTCAGTTTACTAAGAATACTGGCTTCCTACCTAGTTTAACTGAAACTTGCTGCTGACATGTTGAGTTTGTTCTTTGAAAACTGTTCCTTACTGTTCATTCTTCCTGTTAGAAGAATAGGCCTAACTAGTGAATGTATTAATTAAGTTCATCTATCTCAGAGCTGACTTTGGAAGTTTAGTTTTTGTTAACTTCATAAACTGCGAATATGAGCAGTTTACTTTTACTTTTTCTTTAAACATATGCCTTTTGAATTCTGTATAAACTTGTTTTGAAATATAATCTGAATGTATGAATATAATGACAAAAATACCTTTTCTGCATGGTAAAGATTACTTTGGTTACAAAAAGAGGTATATACTTTTTTAAATTATTTATTTAATAACCACATACTTAGAAGAAGCATATCATTACAACACAATTGACATATTCAATAACGTTTTCCTGAGGTAGGATGCATCTCTTTCAAAAGTGGCTGTAAATTTTTAAGTTCACAGTTGAATTAATAGTTATATAATATTGAACTCAGTATATAAGCCCTGTGAGACATAAAATTGAATGAGCTTTTAGCCTTTAAAAAAGATTTCCATTTCATTTTAAAATATACTATTTCTTACAAAAAGACTCAGTTTTTGCTACTA
>NW_008327607.1:159807-175649 GCF_000622305.1 Nannospalax galili
GAGCCCATATACTCTGTCATCCCTGTTACTGTCCACTGTGTTTTTGGCGCCCCCAGCTGGCCCACAGCCATTCCCCAATGCTTGTCCACTCACTGAGTCTAGTAAGCCTGTCTAGAGTTCCTTGTTCCTCATCTAGCAGCAATCAGTTGCCAATATTCCTTCAGATGAGATTGGGGTCTGTTGTTCATTTTCCCAGTTCTTTCCTAGGTTACTATCTGGGAGTCCCTTTGGCCACCTTGGCCAACAACTCAAAAGAAGGTATTGCCTATCTGGAATTGCTGCTTGTTATGTAGCCTTTAGCTATGTATATGGACTCCTAAGAAATTATATTGGCCCCTTTAATCTTTGGTTATACTTTCCTTTTGGGTGTTTATGACCATACAGTTGGCCCAGATAAACCAATTTATTTTTACTCTTAAGGTTGTTTGAGGATCTGTTCCTCAGGGGTCACGTGGACTTGGTTTAGTTTTTGTATGTATTGCCTGCATGTATGTAAGTGCACCTGCGCCATGCAATGCCTGCAGAGGTCAGAAGAGGGCATCAAATTCCTTGGAGTTCCAGGCAGTTGTTAGTCACCATGTGGATGCTGGGAACTGAACTGGGTCCTCTGTAAGAGCAGCCAGGCTGTTAACCCCTGCGCCATTGCTCCAGTCCTGGAAGTTGTTTTCTTAGACTCATGATTTCAGAGGTTCTAGTCAGTGTCACAGCTGCCTACATTTAGGCCTTGAAACAGGCAATACATTGTAGCCGTAGTGTAAAAGGTCAATCTGTCTGCTTCATGGTGGTTGGGAAGAAAAGATAGGCCTAATGGTCTATGGTCCCAAACTCCCCTTCATGGGCATGTCCTTCAGTGACTTAACTCTCTCACTTGGCCCCATTTCCTAAAGATTCTTGCACCTCATAGAAACACCACAGGCTGAGGACCAGGCCTTCAAAACACAGGCTTTCAGACATAGGTCAGGGGCTTAACAAGTCTTTTTCATAAATATAATAGTTAATTAATCTTCAAGAATTTCATACAGACATACAGTGTATGTCAATCATATTCACCCCCGCTCCTCCCTTTACTCCAGATCTGTCCTCACCTCTGTTTCCTCCAAAATTTGTGTCCTTTTTTGTAATTGGCCAAGTATAATTTGTGCTGTCCTTATACTCATGGCTGTGGTCCAACCACTGGAGTATGATCAGCCTATCAGAGTTCACACCCTTAAAGAAAACTGACTACATTCTCCAGAAGCCATTAACTGTCCGTAGTGCTTCAGCTAGGGGTGGGGGCTCAGGAGCTCCCCCTCCTCCCAGCTGGAAGGTTAACTGGCTTGATCTTGTGCAGGTCTTTTGAGTTAATGAGTGCAGTGGTCCTGTCACATCCGGAAGACACTGTTTCAGTACGGTCCTCCATGACCTCTGGCCCTTACAATATTTCCACTTCTTCCTCTTCTGTGATGCTCCCTGAGCACTGGGGGGAGGGGTGAAACACAGCTTCATTTCTGACTGAGTACTCCACAGATATTTATTCTCTGGACTTTGGCCAGCTGCGAGTTTCTCTAATAACTCTGTCCACTGTACAAAGAAATTTCTCTGCTGAGGTCTGCAGTAATCTATAGATAGAGAGATATGAATTTAAAAGGCAGTTTGATGATACTATATCCACCTAGCAAAATAATAGTAGTAGGTTCACTCCTGGGTCTTATGAACGCCCCAAACATGGACTCTTGGCCAGATTCATAGTACCAGATATATGTTTCCTCCTGTGGAACAAGCCTTAAATCCAATCAAAAGAGCAAGTTGGTTATACCCATAGTTGAATTCATGGATGTATTTCTGAACTGGTTGTAATTGGAGCTTACAGGATTCACAGCTGGATAATGATACTTTCCCTCAGCATCCTACATGACACTTTCCATTATTCTGAAAGTTGCCAAATAAAAAGGACATTGTTAGGTATGTAATACTGCCCCTAGAGCTGTATAACAAGTCTTTTTAACTTTCTTCTAACTTCCTCTCCTAACCCCTTTGCCAGTTTTCTAGTCTCTCTTTTCCTTCTCTAGAAAAATTTGCCCTTGTCCCAAGCTTCAGCAGACAGTATTTTAGTTGAAAAATCTGTTAGCCAAAGTCACTCAGGAAGCTCCATAGTCCTAGAAATGTATTGTGCTTGGTTTTAGGAAGCTGCTGTATACTTCACGACATAGCCACAGCTCAGCCAGGGTAAAATCTGTATTGCCCTTTCCTACACTTGTAAGAAACACCAAAAAGTAAGGGGTCCTCAACACAACCACTATTGAACGAGGATGTAGAAATAACAGCAGGTCACTGAAAACATGACCTCATATATACATGCAATGGGTTTTTTTCCTTTAGAATGCTTTCCTTTACTTGTTACAAGTTTTTGACTAGTCTATAAATCTTGATGATGGTTATTGATATATTTATAGGACAGGATCATAGAAAAAGGAGACCTGCACTTGGAGGATTGGAAGCTTGATCAGGGCATGGTTACTTTGGACCCCAACGGGAGTTTCTTCCCAATTCTGGATGGAAATTGTTTTGGAAATGCAGGGAACTCTGCGTGATGATCTCAAAGTGTTGATAAAGATTTGCTGGAGGTTGTAGGGACAGGAAAAAGGCTGACATTATCTATGTACATAGAATTCTAGAGGAAAATGACTATACCCCTTGCATGACAGACGGGAAGAAGCTGGTCTTTACAGGTAAGTGATACAGGGGCAGTACCTTTCAGAACTCCAGACACACCCAGTTGAGGACTATATAAAGGAAGGACTCAGTTCAGCTCTCAGTCACGGCCTTTCCTGGCAAGATGAAGTCTACCAGCTTTTTGCTCCTCTCTCTCTTCCTCGTTCTGGTGACACAAGCAGCTGGGAGGAGACCCCGTGGTGAGTGAGGAGAGTGGGTCTGGGGGAAAGGTACTGAGGGCCAGTGTTTGCTAAATGGCATTCTGGGGGTCTGCAGAATGCTTTTTTCCTGGGGATTTTTATTCCTGATGGGAATTCAGTCTATTCTACCCATATTCATAGCACTTGTGAATTAATGAGCAAAAGGTCAGTGGTTCGGGTTGTGGGGGAATGGTAGAGAGCTTGAAACTCAAATATTCTTATTGTGGAGAATCAGGAGAGGAGCAAGGGCATTTGCTGTGTAGATCGTTCCAATTTGTAACTAGACAAAAGGTCAACGACATTATAGAAAACAGAACAAGCAGTAAGTTGCATCCAAAGACAGATTATTAACCAGAGCCGAACCACAGGTTGTTGGCAGTGTCCTGGTTTACAACTTAGAATGCACAGAAATATAGAGATAGCTAATGAAGCATACTTTTCTCTCAACAGAAAAATTCCAACAGTCATCTGAAGATGTCTCCAGTGAAAGCTTTGAGGTACATATGTTGGACAAAGGCCCGGGACTAAACTCTGCTGAAGAAGAATACAGCATAACTGAGAAAACACGGACTGGTTATCGTTCAGAGAAGCCCAAAAGCATGTACAGCGAGGAAATCTATGAGGAAACACTTCATAAAAAAAATAAAGACCGTGTCCAAGGGAATTACAAGGCAAAGAGATTTCAGGATGAAGAAAGCGAGAGCTCATACAGAAACAGAAAGATAAAACCCCTTTTCACAGGATATGAATAAATAACATGTTCATGAGCCAGCTGAAGACCCAGACCAATATTATGGTAGGTTTTACCAGATAAGAGAGATAACTACCACAGTGTTTGGAAGTTGTACGTGAGTACACCCTGGGCCCATTATGGGACTAATGCCCACTGTCCATACCCGTGGAACTGTGGTGGTACGCCCTTTGGGAAGGTGAGATAAGCACCTGACAGAGCAGAGAAAAATGTACCTGGGCTGTGACTGGGCCCTGAACGTATTCCTACAGAATACGCTCAATAATTTTCTCTTGCACGTGACAGCAAGTGAGAAACATTGAATACCACCATCAGTGTAAGAATATTTATGTTTACAGTATAACCCTGCTAATTTTTACAGTTTGGCTTTGTAAAGGTTAATTTCTTGCTCATCCTGGGAGGAAGCATTGTAGCAGTTGGTGTTCTCTTTGAATATCTGTGTATCCGTACAAGGATGCACTTTTCTTCTCTCAAAGGCCATAGCACCAAGAATTAGCTTCCTCTTCTCTCTCAATAAAGGAAAGAGATGAGTGTAAGAAAAGTTCCTGTTTGTGACACAGGAGAGAGGAAAAGTAGTAGGAACAAGTAGTGGTGAAGAACCATGGAGGCATGGACCCCACCCACATATTCCCTCTCCACCCTTCACTCTCCTCACCTCACAGATTGTCCTTTCTCTCCCTAGGAGTCACTTACCTGGATGAAGCCTGTGATATCTTAATGATGCAGAGTCCCATGTGGTCCCAGAGACAGTCCATGGCCGACTCTTCCTTCTCCCACTTGTTTCTCTTGAGATTTCTGAACCCAACATGTATTCAACTTTCTTTCCAATAAAAAGATAACATTCTGCATTATTAACTTTTGAGTCCTGAGATTTCCTTGTTTTATCATATTTAGGGACGGGCTGATATTCCTGAAATTAACAGTTCCAAAATAAAAGGTATTAACATTCTTGTGTCACTATGGTGAAATCAGACACCATTCCAAACTTTTGAATAGGAATTCAACATTCAATAGAGGGCACCAGAACTCTGTTAGTCACTATATGTACCGAATTCCCTCTTGACCCTTTTTCTAGTAGGGCTTCAGATATGACCAACCTATGAAATATCAAAGAAGATGTGTTCCTTTAGGTACTGGGAAAATCCCTGATCTACTGGCGCCAACAGTCCACAGTACCATATTCCTGCACTTGGTCCAGGCTTCTTGCACATTGTGTGGTTTCCTTTAGGTTAGAAATGTCCCTAGGTATGATATATGCAAAGACAGTGTGATAAACAATATCATCTGTGGAGAGACACAGCAGAGGACCAACTATAATGGTAGAAGAGGGCTGTCTTCAAAGTGAAAACCATGTCCTTGGAGAAACCAACACGGAAAAGTAAAACAAAACAAAACAACTCACTGCCCTATGGGTAAGGAGTTTGATTTCCAGTTCCACATCTGTCACAGGAAAACACCTATCTTCAATCAAGTCTATTTTTATGTCCTCCAAAATTAACCCTTAATGCATACATGAGTATCCCATGTTCATGGTTCAATAGGATTAATATTGTGAAAATGGTCATCCTGCCAAAAGCAGTCTACAGATCCAATGCAATTCCCATTAAAATTCCAACACAATTCATCACAGAAATTGAAAAAATAATCTCAAAATTAACATGTAAACACATACACACACATACACACACACACACACACACACACACACACACACACACAACCAGGATAGCCAAAACAATTCAGAATAGCAAAAGTCCTGCTGGGAGGGAGCATCACTATCACTGAGTTCAAGTTATACTATAGAGCTATATTAATGAAAACAGCATGGTACTGGCATAAAAAACAGATACATTGATCAATAGAATAGAATTGAGGACCCAGATTTGAGTTTACACGCTTACAGTCATCAGGTTTTTTTTTCTTTTTTAAAAATATTTTACTTATTGTTTTTATTTTATGTGTATGAGTGTATTGCCTGCATGTATGTAAGCACACCCATGTCATGAAATGCCCACAGAGGTCAGGAGAGGACGTCAGATTCCCTTGGAACTTGAGATACTGATGGTTGTCAGCCACCATATTGGTGCTGGGAATCGAGTCTGGGTCCTCTGCAAGAGCAGCCAGTGCTCTTAACCACTGAGCCATTTCTCCAGCCCTCTAATTACTTTTTCTACTTCTATTTTTTAGTTCCCTTACAAAGTGCATTCGACAAGGGTGCTAAGAGCACACAGTGGTAGAAAGATAGCATCTTCAACAAGTACTGCCGGCAAAACTGGATCTCCACCTGCAGAAAAATGAAACTTGACCCTTATCTTTCACCCTGCACAAAAGTCAACTCCAAATGGATCAAAGACCTCAATATAAAACCTGAAACTTGGAAACTGCTAGAAGACAACAGTAGTATCCTCCAAGATAGGAAAGGTAGGAAAGGACTTTCTAAACTACACACCAGCTGCTCGGCACTAAGGTCAACAATCAATTAAGTGGGGTCTCATTAAATTACAAAATTTCTGTACATTAAAAAAAACAACTAAGGAAGGGAAGAGGAAACCCACTTAGTGGGAGAAAATCTACTAGGATTAATATACAGAATATACAAAGAACTCAAAAAAGAAAGAAATGAGAAGATAAATGACCCAATAAAACGATGGGCGATAGACCTAGACAGAGAGTTCTAAGCGAAGAAATAAAAATGGCTAAGAAGCACCTTAAAAAGTGTTCAGCATTCTTAGTAATTAGGAAATGCAAATCAAAACCACTTTAAGATTTCATCTTACCCTAGTCAGATTGGCCAAGATCAAGAAAATGAAAGATTCCAAATGCTAGAGAGTATGTGGAAAAAGAGGAATGCTCATTCACTGATGGTGGGAATGCGAACTCATGCAACCACTATGGAAAGCAGTGTGGAGAAGCCTCAAAAAACTAAAAATGAACCTACCATATTATCCAGTGATCCCACTCCTTGGCATATACCTAAAGGACTCATCATACTGTAGAGATACCTGTACATCCATGTTTGTTGCTGCTGTCTTCACAATAGCTAAGAAATGGAAACAACCTAAATGCCCCTCAATTGATGAATGATTAATGAAAACGTGGTACATCTACTCAATGGAGTTCTACTCAGCAATAAAAAAGATGAAATTATGAAATTTTCAGGTAAATGGATGGAACTAGAGAGTGTTATGCTAAGTGAAGTAACACAAACGCAGAAAAATAAGTGACGTATGTTCTCCCTCATTTGTGGATGGTCCCTTGTATGTGAGTATATAAATTCCGATGTAACACCAGGAGCCAGGTAAAGGCAAAGGATACATGGAGGTAAAGGAAGAGAAACAACCTGAAAGGGGGACAGTAGGAAACAGATGCCACCTGAGGGAGGTGGAAAAATTGTGAGTAATTAGGAAGGAGGAGAAGGGGGAGAGACAGTCAAGGGACCATAGTGTCAAGGAGTAAGGGAAGTAAGGAACGGAAAGATGGCAGGAGTCAGGAGGTATTGGGGGGAGGGTGGGAATAATGGGGGCACTGTGACTAGGAAGGGAGCGGGGAGATAGACCGGATGGGAGAAAAAAGATGAATGAATCTCTGGAGTCTATGAAACCTACAGGGAAAAGTGATGCCCTCGAAACCCTATGAGAAATGCATGTAGAGTGTCTGAGCATTAATGTATATGTATACCTGGGAGCTGCTTGGCAGGGAAGGCAGTGCCAGATAGAAGAGACCTACCTCCCTTAGAGCGACAAACATACCATACAGCATCAAGGAACCTTCTTTTTGCAACAGATGGAGGCTACTGTAGAGTTGCAGATCTGGTCAGGCACAGAGAACATACACCTGGGAGATGCCCAGTACTAGGTGACACATCTGCAGTCGAATCTCCACAACCAAGGTTCATGGAACATAGCAGAATAGGAGACACAGAGAGGGCTAATGCACCCCTCAGCTCTCACCAGTGAGGCTTCCATGCACGTCAGAGCACATTACAGAAGGCTCAACTGGCCAAGTTTTAGAGAATATGAGACTGTAGAGTGTAGGACGGGACTCCTATATGGAATTTCACCCACCCACAGCTCAGGGACCATTGCAGAGAGGAGGTGGAAAGATTGTAAGAGCCAGGGCTGGTTCATGAACATATGAGGAGGAGGCTTCCAGGCCAATGGGGGCTTGCTCATGTGCGCCTATGGCAGCAGTGGCTTCCAATGTGGAACCCATGTCAGCTCAATTAAACAAGGGCCCAAGGCGGGGGTGGTTAGAAATAGGTGGCAGGCCAGCAATAGATTGAGAACTATTAGAGACTGATTGCTGCTGGGTGAGGGAGAGCATGACTTACATACGACCACCAGATAGGCTGACCAGACTCCAGTGGACACATTTACAATGAGGAACACTTGGGTACAAACACCTGAATGAATGAGACTCAGCATGTATGGCAGAGTGCATAGGGTTCAGAGCAGGTGAGGGGGAGGGAAGGCATGGATGGGGGAGGGAGTCTGGATGTGAGATGGAAATACTGTATGACAATTTAAAAGCTTGATAAAAATATTTTATTGTTTTTATTTTATGTGTATGAGTGTATTGTCTGCATTATGTAAGTGCACCCATGTCATGCAATGCCCACAGAGGTCAGGAGAGGACGTCAGATTCCCTTGGAACTTGAGATACTGATGGTTGTTAGCCACCATATGGGTGCTGGGAATCGAGTCTGGGTCCTCTGCAAGAGCAGCCAGTGCCCTTAGCCACTGAGCCATTTCTCCAGCCCTCTAAATTACCTTTTTTACTTCTATTTTTTAATTGCCTTACAAAGTGTTTATTTCCATGGGGCTCTTAAATATACTCTTCACTTTGGCTAGTACTTTCTCCTTGTTCCCTCATCTCCCTAGCCCCGACTCCCATCCCTGCTTGAAGCTTCCCACCCCCAATGTTCCCCCTTTATACTTTTATATTATCTGTTATACCAGCCCCCTCCATTAATGTGCCCCTTATCCAATGGCCTCTTTCTATTTTCCTGGCTTCTACAGGGATTCAGAAAAGATCTTTGACAAAATCCAGCATTTCTTCAAGATAAAAGTCACATAAAAACTTCCTGTCTGATGGCAGCTGTGGCCATCTGCATGCCATTCCTCCATGTCTTGCTGCTACAGATGTGTGCCCTTGGAGAGGGGTTTCTGTGTCATGGCCTGCCTCGTCTCCCTGACGTCTCTGACCATGCACTGAATTGCTCTCTCCATTCTAGCCACATTGGCTTCTGGGACTGTTCTTGGACACACCAAAGATGCTCCTGCTGTTCTGCTTACCTGCCTTTTTCTCATCATTTGGGTCCCAGTAAGAACATCACATCCTTGGAGAACTCTTCCATACTGGCACTATCCATAACAACTTCCATGTGCCTGGTCATACTTCATCTCATTACTCCGATGTACACTTTCAAAAACATTGGCCACAACCTGAACATTTGTATTTACTTGGTCTCTGTCTCATTTCCTGCATGGGATTGTAAGTATAATTTAATTTATGACTATATTCTGAGTAGTTATCCTTATACCCAAAGATATGTATCGCTCTCAGTAACACCCATATCAAAGAAACTTCTTTTCTCAGCAGAAGTTACTATAGAGATCAGCAACTTGTCAAAATGCAGAGAATAAGTGACCGTGGAGTGCTCAAATCCCATTGATATATCTAGAATGCAACACCTACATCTAAGGCTCAGGGAACATCATGGAAGAGGGGCAGGAAAGATTGTAAGGGTCAGAGGATCAGGACACCTGCTGGGAGATAGTGTTTTCTAGTCATGATAGGGATGTTGCACCCATGAAATCACAAAAATATGGTTGTTTAAACAAGAGCTACATAATGACCACAGCCATTGACATGCCAATGTGGATGGGGAAAATGACAAAAAGTCCAACCCCTAGGTAAAAAATTACAGGCAACCAATGTCTGATGAGAAAAGGAGAATCAGTTTTTAGCTGGGATGAACCCTTGATAAGTTATGAAATCCCAAGTGGTCAGCCCTAAATACATGCACATAAAAACAACAGTCTAGGTGTGTGTGTGTGTGTGTGTGTGTGTGTGTGTGTGTGTGTGAAAGAGAGAGAGAGAGAGAGAGATAATTATAGAAGTCATGAGCTTGAGAGGGAGTGAAGGAAGACAAAGGAGGAGTTGAGGGGGAGAGTGGGTTGGAAATTATGTAAATATAGTACTCATCTATAAAATTCTCAAACAGATGAAATGTTTACATTTAAAAATACTTGATCTTTTTACTGTGATTATACTATGGACTTTTTCCAAAGTTGATCTGTCATACAGGTACTGTCCTGAACAGATTGCCTTCCCCCATACAGCAAATTCCTTTACTATTTTCATCAATCTTTGGCTTAATATGTGTTTAAATACTTCTCTATAAATATCCCATTGTGGAGATGTATCACTGGTGTTAATTTTATTCAATCATCTAGGTAAGAATATCAGGATTGCTTCCTTTTGTGTGTATAAAGCTGCTTAAAATGTGTGTGCTTAGGTAGTTCTGTGAGGTTAACCTCTCATCCCATTAATAAAATATACAGAAGAATGGCTGTATTTTACCATGGATTACTTGCCTTGGGATGCTCTACAAAAGTTACCAAACCCTTAATAACAGCCATCTATTATTTCAGAGTTCTGGTGACCCAGAGTACAAAATCAAAGTGTCCACACACTCAGTTTCTTCTCAAGGCTGTGAGGTAGTGTTTTCTGCCTTACTTCAGGCTGTTGACAGCCCCAGAAATCTATTGATTTTCTCATGCCACACTCTTCTCTTTCCTCTTCTTCACGTGGGCTCTCCTTGTGTGTGCATGGTCTTTTGCAAAATGTTCTTTTCAATTTTTTTTATATCTTTCTGTTTTTATTTTATGTGTGTTTAAGTGCACTCATACATGCAATTCCCATGGAAGCCAGAAGATGGCATTGGATCCCCCTCGAACTGGAGTTAGAGGCAGTTGTTAGTCACAGTATGGGTGCCAGGAAAAGAACCCAGCTCTTCTTCAAGAGCAGCCATCTCTCCAGCCCCTCGAAATGTTCTTTATAAAAGGAACCCAGTGGTCTAGGAGTGGTGGTGCACATCTGTAATCTCAACAGCCTCAGAAGCAGAAAGGTGGATGTAAGTTCTACCCCACTTTAGCAAAACAATGAGAGAGAGCTCATAATGAATTGAGAGTCAAAATTATTCTTATTAGAGCCTTATCTTCTGTGATCACATTTAAAACAACCCTCTTTCCAAATATCTGCAAATTTGATGTTATAGAAAGTCAGTATAAAAATATCTAGTTTGGGGAGGACCTAATTCAATTTATTACAGTCTTGCATCTTTCTAAAATTATTACACATTCTCCTCAATGTTAAATATGTTCAATCTATTCTAAAATTAACAAGTCTCTCCAAACCATCATCACATTGAAAATGAAAGTATCAATCATTTTTTAAATGAACAAATGAACATTTGTTCTCACAAGATGTTCAATTCTGAACAAAATTATCCTCCATTTGTGCACTGTGGGACTAGAGAAGTAATGTATTTCCAAAGTACGACTATAGGACAAATGTAGGACAGGTGTGGCTATTCCAGGGGGAGAAACTGCCAGAAAATGTGTGCTCATGTCTGAAATTCACAATCCTGTTCTAGTGTTGAAAAATACCGTTTTCCATGCTGTTTTCTAGATACATCAAGGTACTGGCCAACAAATCTCACTACAAATCTCTCTTTCTCTAAAAGCAAAGAACGACATGCTTTGTGTAAATAGAGGTGGGTACACTCTCCAGAATCAAGGGGCAGTGGCTCCGGTCCCCAGGCATGACCCCTATTCTCTTTGGGGGCAAGGGCAGGTCAGCTGTCATTTGATGACACTCAGAATCATCTTTTCTTCCACAAGGGTCAAACATACTTTACTAGGTGCCTCTATGGTACAGTTCCTTCCTGTCCATAGGATCACAGAAGTGTAATAACCTTACTCCATTCAATCCATTATCTACGAAATGAGGCACAAGATTAATATATTAGCATTATATGCATGTAGACGTTGGAGATTTAATTTTGGGGAAAATAAAAACAGATTTGATTGAAGATATTTTGGTTCATGTGGCAGACTTGGAACTAGAAACCAAACCTCAGATAGATAGGCCAGTGTTTGGGGTTTTCTTTTCTATGTTGTTTTCTGCCCAAGGATTTGTGTCCCTGGAGTCATCCTTAAAAACTACAAAGATGGAGGGCTGTAGAGATGGTTCAGAAGTTAAGAACACTGACTGCTCTTGCAGAGAACCCAGGTTGGTTCCCAGCAACCACATGGAGACTAACAACCATCCCTAACTCTAGTTACAGGGAATCTGACACCTTCTGGCCTCTGTAGGCATTGCACACGTGTGGTGCACTTAAACACATACAGGCAAAACACTCATATACATAAAATTAAAAAAAATGATTAGCGTTTTTAAAAATCTGAAATGACGGATATGTCGACATCAATGTTTTCACTTTGAAGACACTCCTCCCCAACCATTATAGTGGGTCCCCTGCTATGCCTTTCATAGTTGACATTGGTTAACATACTGTCTTTGCATAAGTGATAGATGCTTCATATACTACATCTAGGGGCATTTGAAACTTAAAGGAAGCAATACAATGAGAAAGATACTTGGGATCAAGTGTAGGGATGTGCTACTGTAGACTGGTGGAACTGGGGGCACCAGGAGATCAGGGATTTGCCCGTGGGCTATTGGAATACATCTCTGGTATTTGACCGGTTGCCTGTTTCTGAAGCCCCACTAGGAAGAGGGTGAAACTAGAATATCTCTCTTGACCTTCTAAGGAGTTTTCTGTTCCTAGAAAAATACAACATACAAAGACAGCTGCAAATATGATCCAAGGGTGCCAACCCCCATCCCAAGCTGGCAGCCTAACTTGGCAGTGTCATTCACATGGTGCTGCTTTTAAAGGCATGAAAGATGCAAGAATAAGGGAGTCATTGATTCTTCTGTAGATTCAGAGCCTCTGAGGTATGAATATGTGAAGGTCAAGCCTGGGGTAGTGGAGATCCCAAGATGATGGAGATGCCAGAGTTGTGACACAGCTGCCAAAGACAGCTGGGAGTGGTACCAGCCCATAAGAGTGATGTTGCAGACAGCAAAGCTGGAGGGGCTGGGCCATCTATGTTCTTTGGAACTAAATCCCAGATGTGGGACATGGAGCTCCAGGACTTGGTGTTTGCCCTGCTGTTTTTCACGTTTGCTTTGATCCGGTATTTCCTCACTACGCCCTTATTCCTCCCTTTGGGAATGGAAATGTGTATTCCATGCCACTGCATGTTGGAAGTACATAATTTGATTTTTGATTTTTCAGTGGATTACAGTTAAGATTGCCTAGAGTCTCAAAAGTCTTTGGACATTGGACTCTAGAACAGTGTTGAGACTGTTAAAGACTATGTAGCCTTTTATAAAGTTGGACTAAATGCATTTTTTTGGTCTTTTTGAGACAGGGTCTCCCTGTAGCCCCAGCTGGCCTGGAACTTACTATGTAGACCAGGGTGGCCTCAAAGTCACAGAAATCCACCTGCCTCTGTCTCCCAGGTCCTGGGATTAAAGGTGTGAGCCATCACGCCTGACTGGACTAAATGCATTTTGCATTATGATATGACCATGAAGCTATGGAGGGAGGCAGGGAGTGGAATGTGGTAGCTTGAATAAGAATGTCCCCCATAGGCTCCAAGTATTTGAACACTTGGTCAGTGGATGGTGCTGTTTGGGGAGGGTCACTGAATCTTTAGGAGGTGAGGCCTTGCTGGAGGAAGCATGCCACTGGGGACAGGCTTTGAGAGTTCACTTGCCTGTTTCCAGTTTTATTTTCTCACTTTCCTGTGCGTGCTTAAAGGTGTGAGTGCTCAGCTTTCCATACCAGCTGCTCCTGCCACATCTCTCCCACCACAATGGACTCTCATCCTTCAGAAACCATAAGCCAAATAAACTCTTCCTTCTATAAGTTGCCTTCATCATGGTGTTTTACCCTGCTTCATCCAGGGTAAGTGACACAGCAACAGCAACAGGACAGTAACTGATATAGTGGTACATTCAGTGACTAACAGAGTTCCAGCACCCTCAATTGAATGTTGGTTTCTATCCAAATTTTTGAAAATGTGTCTTTGATTACTATTCACCACCGTAATACAAGAAAGTCGATCCCTTTTATTTTGGAACTGTTAATGAAAGGAATACCTCCCAGACCCTAAACATGGGAAAACCAAGAGATCTCAGGAGTCAAAACTTAATGCATAATGTTATTATTTTATTGGAAAGAAGGTTTTTGAATACATGTTAGGTTCAGAAATCTCAAGGAAAACAAGTGGGAGAAGGAAGAGTTGGCCATGGACTGTCTCTGGGTCCACATGGGAGTCTACATCATGAAGATATCACAGGCTTCATCCGGGTAAGTGACTCCTAGGGAGAGAAAGGACAATCTGTGAGGTGAGGAGAGTGAAGGGTGGAGAGGGAATATGTGGGTGGGGTCCATGCCTCCATGGTTCTTCACCACTACTTGTTCCTACTACTTTTCCTCTCTCCTGTGTCACAAACAGGGACTTTTCTTACACTCATCTCTTTCCCTTATTGGGAGAGAAGAGGAAGCTAATTCTTGGTGGTATGACCTTTGAGAGAAGAAAAGTGCATCCTTGTAGGGATACACAGATATTCAAAGAGAACACCAACTGCTACTAACTGCTTCCTAGCATGGTAATAAAGAAATTAGCCTTCACTAAGCCAAATTGTAAAAATTAGCAAAATTATGTTATTAATTTATGAATATGCTTCTAGAAGTGGTAATCAATTGTTCTCACTTGTTGGAACATGCAAGGGAAATGACTGAAAGTTGCTGTGACAGCAGGAATTCAGGACCCAGTCACAGCCCAGATTCCTTCAGCCCAGATACCTCTGCTCTTCCAGGTGTTTTCCTTACCTTCCCCAAGGTTCTATCATCACAGTTCCACTGGTACGGACAGTGGGTATTAGTCCCATAATGGACACAGGGTGTACATATTCACAACTTCTAAACATTGGGGTAGACATCTCCCTTATTTGGTAAGACCCTTACCATAATTTCGGTCCATGTCTTCAGCCGATCCACACACGTTATTTATCAACGTCTTGTTCAAATCGTACTCGCTGTCTCCTTCTATATGCGCTCTCCCCTCCCTCCTTAGAATGTTTTGCCCTGTAGTTACTACTCCCACTGTCTTCAGAGTCTTCCTCACTGTCTTGGGGGCCTTCTGAATGATAGCGTGACCATGTTTTCTCACTTGAGCTGTGTTCTTCTGGGTCTTTGCCCATCATTGTCATCTCAGAGCTTTCACTAGAAGAAAAGTCTTCAAAGGATTTCTGGAATTTTCCTGTTAAGAGAAAAACTATGCCTCATTAGCTGTCTCTGAGCATTCTGGGTTAGCTGTGAATCAGGACATTCTCAACAGCCTGTCTTCCTCTGGTTAACAACCTGTGTTTAGATGTAACTTGTTGTCTGTTATGTTGTCTATTATGTCACTGACCTTTTGTCTATTTACAAATAGGAATAATGTACTTGGAAACTGTCCTTGATCCTGCCATCATAATTGATCATAAGGATATTTGAGTGGACCTCCATCGGAGTAGTGACTGGGAGCTTAGCAGACCACCAGAGAGTGCTGGGTTCTGTCTTCTTTCTGGCCTCCAACTACCAGAAGGCCTGAGAACCCAGGGGACAGCCTGACAGCCCCCAGATCCTGCCTCCACATGGTGGTCCTTTTAATAAGAAGATGCTATACAGCAGTCCCTTCTGCGTGAAATAACTAACATCGTCATGACTTCCACTGAGCCTGATCGCTAAACATAGTCACAATTGGGCTTGCTGACGGTTGTGCTCATTCATTAAAGGAGTACCAAGCAGGGTCACTGGACCCTCGCCTGAGTATCCAGCCACTCTTCCAAACCAACTAGTCCAGCCTTGGAAAACAAAAGGAAAATGAGGAAGAACCCAATAGAGGGATGCTTTTCAAAGCCCTTGTCAAGAAACTCCAATGGACTTTCATATGAACATTTGAAAATTGCCCTGTTCTGACTTTTTTCTAGTTCCCTGTCTAGAACTTGTAATGCTAATTACTCTTGCCTTTACTTCTCCTTCACATCTCCCATTCATGATTCAAGGACTTTCT
>NW_008327607.1:175987-177407 GCF_000622305.1 Nannospalax galili
TTTTAGGGTTACCTATTCAGAGAGGGGAATGTTGGAGGGGAGGGAGTGGACATGGATTTGATCAAAATATCTTATATACATGTATGAAATTCTCAATAAAGTAAAAATTTTTTTAAAAAGAATATTTGAGTTATGGGCTGGAGAGATGGTTCAGCTTTTAAATGCACTGGCTGCTCTTGCAAAGGACCCAGGTTCGATTCTCCATACACACATGGTGGCTAACAACCATCCATAAGTCCAGTTCCAGGGGATCTAATGCCCTCTTCTGATCTCCATAGCATTGCAAAACAGGGGACAATGCATTCATAGACATAAAATTAAAATAATAAATAAAAAAATTCTTTAAAAAAAGAATCTTTGAGGAACAGGATCTCTACTATTTCCCTGCAACCTGCACCACTGGCTTTTGGCTCATCAGACTCATTCTTATTCTAATAAGTGCTATGGTTATGGATAGAAAAGAATAAATTCTCATCATGGATAGGCACCCTGGGGCGGAAAAGTGTTCTGTGGATCCCTGAAGGACCCTTTAGCAAACACTGTCCCTCAGTACCTTTCCCCGAGACCCACTCTTCCTACTCACCACGGGGTCTCCTCCCAACTGCTTGTGTCACCAGAACGAGGAAGAGAGAGAGGAGGAAAAAGCTGGTAGACTTCATCTTGCCAGGAAAGGCCGTGACTGAGAGCTGAACTGAGTCCTTCCTTTATATAGTCCTCAACTGGGTGTGTCTGGAGTTCTGAAAGGTACTGCCCTGTATCACTTACCTGTAAAGACCAGCTTCTTTCCTTCTGCTATGCAGGGGGTATTGTGGTTATTCCCTGCAATTCTATGTAGGTAGATAATGTCAGAGAGCTCTTTCTACCCCATGGGCCCCAGAAAACATCACTTATACTTTGATAGCATCACACAGTGTTTTCTGTACTTTCAGAAAACATTTCAGTTCACAGTGGGGAAGAAACTTCCGGCTGCAACGGTAACCAGGATCTGATCTAGCCTTCACACTCCAAGTATGGCATTCCTTCCATGATGCCATCATTTAAATGCTGCATCACAGGGAGACCTCTGTAACTTCTGATTGTAAAAGCACTGGACGCTCTTGCAAAGGACCCGGGTTTGATTCCCAGCGCCCACATGGCAGCTGTGAACTGTCCTTGACTCCAGTTCCAGGGGAATCCAATGCCCTCTTCTGACCTCCGTTGCATTGCACGACACAGGTGCACTCACACACATGCAGGCAATACACTTGTACACATTAAAAATAATAATAAATAAAATATTTTAAAATAAGCTTAATATATAATATTTTTATTTGAAAAAGAATAAGCAGAAAAGTGGAAGAGCACAGAAGGGAATGCCACTTTAAAAAGCCAACGAGGGGCTGGAAAGACGGCTCAGCAGTTAAGAGTATGGACTGCTCTT
>NW_008327607.1:177577-188739 GCF_000622305.1 Nannospalax galili
ACAGCAGACAGTAGCAGGGATATCAGAGTATAAGGGCTCTAGTTGGGGGAGGGAGGCTATGGGAGGGTGCTATCTGGGAAGTGGGAAATAAAAATAATAAATTTAAAAAATTAAAAAATATATTAAAAAAATTTTTTAAAGCCAATGAGAGCCAGTGTGGTGGCAACTTGCCTTTAGTCCCAGAACCCAAGACGTAGAGGCAGACAGACCTCTGTGAGATCAAGGCCAGTCTGGGCTATATAGGTGTTCCAGGCCAGCTGGGGCTACAGGGAAACCCTGTCTCAAATGCATGTGAGTGCACCAGAAAAAAACAAAGAAAGGAAGTTTGAACAGCAAGTCAAGGAGTTCATTGATAAAGCCCTTTCCTAGCAACAATGGAAAATTAAATAAGTATGTGAATAAACAGAAAAATGGGGCACACCAACACCAAAAGTTGACCTGAAGTTCATCACCACAAATACCGGCATGTGCCCCAAGCTCTTCTGTATGTGGTCATCAGCCAAAATTTGCTACTTGGTCATATATTCAGTGGATTCTATGAGAATCGATGAGAAGAGATCAGTAAGTTGTGCTGGGTTGTCAGCTGGGGGATGAACAGCATTGTCCTTTTCAAGAAGTTTGCATGTGCAGCAGAATGAAGAAACAATCAGGCACCTAGAGTGTCCGGAGAGCTGCAGAGGTTTGAAGACATTGACTTTGTGGATGATGACAGGAATAACTATTGGGAGCACAGGAAAAATGTGGGTTTCCTTATCAAATTCCCATCATGACATTCACCTAAAGAATCGAGTATTTGTTAATGGACAGCACATCCTGTGGAAGTGCTAAGCAGTCTCAGTTGCAATACACTCTTGACAATGTTTTCTGCCGTTTAAGTACTTAGTAAAATACTGAAGTCGATTCAAAGCAGGTATCTCCTACTGGTGTGGAAGTACAGTTTTCTGCAGTTGTGAGAACACCCTAAAGGTTTCCATATGCCACTTCTTGTTGACTTATGAAGACTGTGCTGTGGGCACACCAGGGCGTCAGGGAAGAGCATCCCTGTGGTGGGTGAGCCTGTGTGCACTCTAAGTGGCACTGGGGGTAGTTCTGGATGGAGGATAGACAGAAAGTACATTTGCATTCATTCCTTCATGAAACGCTAATCTGCCATAAGGAAAATGGGAAGAAAAATGTTTTTATGGAAAAAAATAGATAAAAGTAACATACCATGAAATACATGGCTTTCTGCTGCCCTCCTGAAAGATTCTCCTTTTCCTTAAACTGGTGATTACTTCCCCCACCAGAGACCTCAACAGATCACACTGAAACCATTTTGACATGAAATTGCTCTCGCTCTCTCTCTCTCCCCCTCCCTCCCTCCCTCCCTCCTTTCTTTTTTGGAAGAAAATTCCAGAAACTTGCCCATTCAAGTAGGAAGGATCTGATAACCTCAATTGTACCTTTGGATTAAAGAACAAACCCCTTATCTAATCTAGAGTTCAAAAGATGCAGATAAACCCAGGGAACACATCTGAAGAAGCAGAAGCATGAAGGGTGAGCTAATCTCAGATATTGGTTTCAGGAAGGCAAACAAGAAACACTTGACGGATATTTCTTTTTTAAAGGTAGTGAACAAACTTGGAATATCAGCATTTGAGGGGCGGGCCAGAAAGGTCATGCCACTGTAGCCCACCTGGGTTACAAAGCAACACTGTGTCTTAAATGGAAACTAAAAATGTCAAGCATATTAAAATGGGCCAAGCTCATCCTGAGATCAGAAAATAACAGTCAAGAAACAAAAGAGGCAAACTAAGAACTTTTCTCAATTCTATGCAAAAATCACCTAGCAACTTGAAAAAGATGAAGAAAGAGATGAAATAGATCACCCTATTTATCTCAAGAATAGGTAGAATGCCCAAACTAAGTACTGTGGAAGAGGTATGGAAGGCTGCCTACAATCTACCGTCACTCACAGTGTGCGGGACGGGTGTCAATAGGATAAACTGTAAAGGAGACCTCGTTCTCAAAGAGCGGCCAGAAAACTTGGGGAGAAGCATTTCCTTTGTACAGCTTCCTTTCAGATGTTTTCCTTCCAACTGGTGTAAGAATCTTGACTTTTTAAAAAATATTTTATTTATTATTTTTATTTTATGTGTATGAATGTTATGCCTACGTGAAAGTAAGTGCACTCATGTCGTGCAATACCTGCGGAGAACAGAAGAGGCTGTTGGATCCCCTGGGACTGGAGTTACGGACAGTTGTTAGCTGTCGTGCGGGTGCTGGGATTCAAACCCAGGTCTTCTGCAAGAACAGTCACTGTTCTTAACCGCTGAGCCATGTCTCCAGCCCCAAATCTTGACTTTTTAAACATTTTTTGTCTTTCCTTCTTTCTCTTTTTTTTTTTTTTTTTTTTTTTTGGCCTGGAACTCATTATGTAGGCCAAGCCAGTCTCGAACTCACAGAGATCTGCTTGCCTCTGCCTCCCAAGTGAAGAATCTTGACTTCTATTTTACATTTAGAAACAATGGAAACAAAGAATAAAAATTAATAGTGGACAGGTAATAATAGAGGACATGAATCTGGGGTTGAAAGGTGAGAGTGTGACTCTATAGGCCTTGACTGTGTATGTGTGTGTGTGTGTGTGTGTGTGTGTGTGTGTGTGTTTGTGTAGGAACAAGAATGGTTAAATGGGGTGTGGATTAGGAGGGCAGGGCAGAGAACAGCGTATGGGGAGGGATAACTAACATTAAAGGCCTTCTTAAAAAGTTATGTGGAAACCTACTACTATAGAGTCTTCTTAAAATATATACATATGCTTTGGGCATCATAACGCGTGCCTTTAATCCCAGCACTCAGGAGGTGGAGGCAGGTGGGTCTCTGTGAAATCAAGGACAGCCTGGTCTACATAGTGAGTTCCAGGCCACCTGGGGCTACAGGGAGACTTTGTCTCAAAAACAAAAGACCAAAAAAAAATTGAATATAAAAAGAGTTTAAATGGATTAACTCTATAGTGAGCAACTAACGCCCCTACCAGACACCACAGGCTAGCAAATAAGAAGCCTAGTACCAGTAATGGACTCCCTCTTTTGGTATTGTTGACCAGGGAGTCCCAACTACTCTCAAACAATGCTGACTATTGTCATTGCTCTTGGTTACCTGAGAAAACTTGATGGTAAGACCTTACTGCTGAAGACGCTACATATATAAGTCATAGAAGAAGCAAGAAAGTATCAAGTTGGTACTGTCCTTGAAGCTTCAGCTCTACTGTCTAGTTTGCATCGTTCTGGAAGGTACTATGCAGGGTACTGGGAGGAAAAAGTAATCACCAATCTTGCACAGCTGTGAACCCTGCAAGCTACAATAACGAATGGCCTAGCAAGGTTTGCCCACTGGTGCAATAGTGACAAATATTACAGGAGTAAAAACCCACCTTCTGATTGAATTGGAGGCCCTCTGAGTGCTGGGATTATACTTGGCAACCACACCTGCTAGGCTTTTCACTCTCGTTCTTAGCACAAGTGCTGTATCCACTGAACCATCTCCTCGGCCCCAAATGCTTTCTTATTTATAGACCTTTCTGTGAGTTTTGCTCTGGCCCACAGTTACTTTTTAAGTACTTACAGAATCAGGGTGAGTTTGATCTTTCTTGTGGTTGGTGCAAGTCCCTCCCCCGTCACTGGTGCACATTATCTGTCTTCTTGGGAGTATTTTGGGGTCTGGATTTGTAAAGCTCTAAGATTCAAGTGGGGAAAGGAAAGATGGTGTGAGACCTGGCTCTCAGATTTGATGCTTTTTGTCTTTTTAATATCCATTGAACTGTAGTTTTGGTATTTTGTCTCTAGTTCATGAGGGTTTGATTTTGTCTACTTGTTGCTTTGCTATAGAGTTATTTAATGTCACCTGGGGGATATTTGAATATGATTCTTAACTACTTCACAACCCTAATTCTACTCTTCAGTTACACAAAAGCCCTGGGAATCATTTTCTGAAGTAATTTGGAGAAAAAAATCCTAAATATATTCAAAAGACATTAAAACATAATGTGAGAACCCAAATTTAAGGCAACACATTACAGCCGCCGGATTTGACAAAGGAGCCACAAATACACCCTGGAGAAAAGACAGCACATTTAACAAATAGTGCTGATCAAACTGGATAGTAGCATGTTGGATGAATGTTGGAAGCAGATCCCTATTACTCACCACGAAAAAACTCAACTCCAAATGGACCAAGGATCTCAAAATAAGACCCAATACCCTGATTCAGATACAGGAGAAAGTAGGGAGTACATTGGAACTTCTAGACAGAGGAAAGAACTTTCTGAACAGGACTCCTATAGCACAAGCATTCAGTCCAACAATTGACAAATGGACCTCATGAAACCAAAAATCTTCATTCATCCTTCTCTCGGAGACTACAGTATATGCATTAGTCCTTTGGATGTTTTCAAGGTGGCCCCATACTCGTACGTTAGGCCCCATTCATCAAGGAACTCCACCTCACATCACATAGAACACAGCCATCCTGAGATTCCCCTCAGGCACACTCTGCCTCCTGACAGCTCAATATTAATTACACATTTTACGACTCATGACAAGGCCCACACAATCACCCCACTAGCAAGAAGGCACACCATCGAACCCTACATTAGAAAGGATGGCCATGTTAGGGTTCCACCCATGGATGGTCTACCCTCAGACAGATTAGCTTCAGTTGCCTGCTTTACAACTCACAGCAAACACCACACAATCACCCCCACATTCATATTTGCTATTGTCATGATTCACCCTGGGCACCAATTTGTTGTGTTAACATTTCCTGGGGAGATGTGAACAAAGATCTATTCACCACAGATAGGCACCAACAATAAACCAAAGTACAGTTCCACCAAAGCCCAACATGATGAACTAATGAGTTTGTTGGACTTGATTATAGAGCATAGGTGACCCCTGTGTGTGAAGGACCATGGAACAGTTGTATCATTGTAAAGTCCCACCCCACCACGGATGATGACATCATAGACACTACATCAAGGAGTTGAAGATAAACTTCCACTTTCTACTCCTACTCTGTCATCTCCCGAGATCTCTTGCTCCTGGGGGATGAATCAATAGTTGGCATTCCATGTGATGGTCTTGTGGCCCTCCTCTCCTCCGCCTACTATGGAGTGTCAGTTTCTCCATTACCAGTGATATGGTCCTGGCTGTCACTATACTGTTCTTCCCTAGTTACCACGACTATAGGGCCAAGGCAGTCTCTACTTCAAGGTGGCAATGGGGTAAACATCTTTTTCCCAGAGGGAAAAAGGCATACAGCAAATGCATATTCATCTCAGCTACTCGGAACTTTTCCCAAAATACATCACATTTTAGTCCATATACTAAGGCAGAAAACAAAAGGCTGGCTACAGCCAAATACAAGAAGACATGATTGTTTTTAATGAAGAAAGATCAAACAATAACACTTATCTACTCTTTCATTGAATGAGTGTTTAAGGTCATTTATGTGTTGAATTTTAACAGAGGTCTGGAATCAGTGGCCTATTTAAAAAGGACACAAAGTTGAGAGGTGGGGTGTGGGAGTGGGTCTTGAAGGATTTAGGGGAAGGAGAGGAGGTAAATATGATAAAAATACATTGTATGCATGTATGAACTTTTAAAAATATTTTATTTTTATTTTATGTGTATGAGTGTATTGCCTGCATGTATGTGAGTGCACCCGTGTCATGCAATGCCACAGAGTCAGAAGAGGGCTTTGGATTCCCCTGGAACTGGAATTAAGGACTGTTCGTAGCCGCCATGTGGGTGCTGGCAATCGAATCCCGGCCCTCTGCAAGAGCAGTCAGTGCTTCTAACAGCTGAGCCATCTCTCCAGCCCCTGCCTCAGTTAACTTTATTAAAAAAGGACACAAAGTTGAGAGGTGGGGTGTGGGAGTGGGTCTTGAAGGATTTAGGGGAAGGAGAGGAGGTAAATATGATAAAAATACATTGTATGCATGTATGAACTTTTAAAAATATTTTATTTTTATTTTATGTGTATGAGTGTATTGCCTGCATGTATGTGAGTGCACCCGTGTCATGCAATGCCACAGAGTCAGAAGAGGGCTTTGGATTCCCCTGGAACTGGAATTAAGGACTGTTCGTAGCCGCCATGTGGTTGCTGGGAATCGAACCTGGGTCCTCTGCAAGAGCAGTCAGTGCTCTTAACTGCTGAGTCATTTCTCCATCCCCTGAACTTCTTTTTAAAAATCTATTATATATTTAAAAACACAAGGAGATGCTGCCTCTGAGGATCTGTTTACCAAAGTTTAATTCAGGAACAAGGGACTTGGCTAGCATCAATGCCTTGATGACTGTAGAAGATAAAAGCCTGGGAAAAGGGTTTTTCTGAAGATGAGTCCAACTGTTGGCCCTGAGGGCCCTCCCTGTAAGTTTTAATTAGCATATGTTCTTTTGGTTGAAAAAGAGATTTGTCTTATTTTCCTGATGAATTAGACATTCTCTGTTACCCTTATTATTTGATAGCCCATTGGAATTCATTGAGTCCAGGAGGAAATGGCTTTAAAGACCAGGCTTCATCATTTGGGAACAGATCTTGAGTAGAAAGCACCTCAAAGGGTCTTAGCCAAGGGCTGAATGAGAGTCTAGATGAAGTCTAAGGAAGGCTGTTAGGAACATTGTCCTCCTGGTAAGATGAGTCTCCTGGTAAAGCTTTTTAGTGGATAGCTTTAGGGTCTGATTAAAACGCTCTATTTTCCTGGACTGGGGGGGCGGGTGTCTCTAAGAGGAAGGAAGATAATATCTAATTATCAGACTTAGTTTCAGACTGGGTGATCTTGGAAATAAAAGTAAGATCATAATGATAGGATTTTGCAAGAGGTTGGAGGCAATAGCTGCAAAGATCATTGTTTTTTGAACTTTGTATCTTTGTTTTCCATAAATTGCATTTACTTCTGTGTCTATATGCCTTTATGATTGCTCTTTTTCAGGTAAAATAGAACGTTTCTAAAGCTTACTTTGAGGCACGCCGAAGTACCAGGTTGTATCTGTGATGTAGTATTAAATGATATCGTCAAAGGAGGCTCACACTTAGACCATGAATGTTTGCTCAGGCACCAACAAACTTATAAAGTTCACTCTGGACTGAATTTCTTCTGGGAATGCAGGAAACCCTGTATGATGATATCTAATGTTGACAAAGCTTTACTGGGACATGTTTCCATGTACAATGTCCCTAGGAATTTAACAATAACCTGTATTTAGCAAGCAGGGTATTGGCAATCACTGACCAACTAAGAAGGAGCAATGCCTTTTGTAACTTCAGCTTCCCCCGTGTCACTTTCTGTCCGTGAAGGGGCGAATGAGAAGCTCAGCTCAGCTCTTAGCCAAAGCCCTTCCTGCAAGATGGAGTCTACCATCTTTTGATCCTTTCTGTACTCTACTTGCTGGAGAAGCAATATAGTTGTTCATAATATTTTCCCATGATCCTTTGTACCTCTGTGACATCCGTTATACAGAACTCTTTGTAGGGCTGTGTTATAAGGATAGAATCTAAAGCCTTGCGTGTGCTACTTGAGCAGGACAGCTGAGTGACACCTCCCATCCCTCAGTTGAAAGGTTTCCCTTTCATTTCTGTTTTATTTGATAAAGTGTCCTCTTTTCCTAGTTACTCTAACTAAAGGTGGGTAAATTTGCCTTTTCAAAGACCAAATTTTCATTTCAATTATTTTTTATTATTTTTCAACTGATTTATTTTTTACTTCTATGATCTTTATTATTCCTTTAAACTATCTTAGAAATTCTTTCAGTTGATCTCATTGGCTTTGGTTTATTAATTACTTCATTTACTTATTGGTAATCTAGGGACATGCTATTTAACTTCCATGTACCTTAAAATTATTGAATTCTGCTTAGTTTTGATCCTTTTTTAAATATTTTGTTTGTTATTTTATGTGTATGAGTGCTTTGCCTGCACGTATGTAAGAGCACCCATGTCATGCAATGCCCACAGAGGCCAGAAGAGGATGTTGGATCCTCTGGAACTGGAGTTACAGGCGTTGTTATCCATCATGTGGGTGCTGGGAACCAAACCTAAGTCCTCAGGAAGAAAAGTGTTCTTAACTGCAGAGCCATCTCTCCAGCCCCTTAGTTTTGATTCTTAATTTTACTCTAAATTTCCTCAGAAAAGATTGTTGATATCATTTCAATGTTCTTGAATTAGTGAAAATTTATTCTGTGACCTAAAATATCTAGCCTGGGGAATGTTCTTTGTGCAACAGAGAAGAATGTATATCCTGCAGATAGAATGTTCTGTAAATTTTGGATAAAGTCATTCGGTCTAGCCTGCAGTTTATATCCAATGTTTCTTGAATTTCAGTCTTAATGTTGTATCCTTTCCAGAATTGTTTGTTTATTTGTTTATTATCACATTTATTTACTTATTTATTTATTTTTGAGGGGAGGGAGGCACTTGTGTGGAGGTCAGAGGACAACTTGAGAGAGTCAGTTCTTTCTCTCCACTTTGTAAGTTCCAGGATCAAACTCAGGTCATCAGATTTGGCAGCAAGTATCTGCTGAGCCATCTCGCTGGTTCTCTTTTTCTCCCTTGTAAAAAATTGTATTTGTTTATTTATCATTTTATATGTATGAGTGTTTGGCCTGCATGTAAGTGTACTACATGTATGCAATGCCTGCAGAGGCCAGAAGTGGAAGTCAGATCCCTCGAACTGAATTTTCAGGAGGTTGTTAGCCACCATTTTAACTTCCCAAATCAACTCATTATTTCATTGATTCCGTTTCTGTTGCGTTAATTCCTACCCTGAACTTTACTATTGCTTTTCATCTGCTAATTTTGGTGCATTTTTCTTATGTTTGTGATGTTGAGGTGCATGACTGAGGTTATTTGAGGTTTCTCCGATTTTCAATATAGACACTTATAGCTATTCCCTCTTAGAACTGCCTTTGTTGTATCCCATGAGCTATAGTAATACTTTCCTTTTCATTTGATTCTAATAATTTTTATTTGTTCCATGATTTCTTTGACAACATACTGATTATTAATGTTTGTAGCATTCAATGACCATGTTAGAGAAAGTTCCATAATCCACTGAGTGGACTGAATATTCAGCTGGTGGTGGGTAATGATATATCTATTAATGGGATAATTAAAGTCACCCACTATCATTGTATCTACACCCATCTATTCCTTTTGTCTAATAGTGTTTGTTTTATGAAAAGAAGTGAACCTTTGTTAATATGGTATGACCTTCTTTATATATTTTACTAACTTGGGCTTGAATTGGGCTTTGTCAGATATAAGAATGGATTCTCCTGCCTGTTTCCTTCTTCTGTTTTCTTGATGCGTAGTATTCCATCTTTTGACTCTCAGTCATGTGAGTGTTTGCCAGTGAGGCATCTATCCCTTGCAAGCAAAAAACAATTGGATCTGATGTGTTGATCTAATTTGCTGATCTGCTTCATTTAACTGCATCATCAAGAGTGTTAATATTTAGAATTATTATTGAGAGATATTCACTGAATCTTGTAATTCTGTTGGCTGCTTTCCTGGATGATTTTGCTGATTCCTTTCTTTCTACCTTATTCATCATAGATTTATAATTTGTGGTGTTACACGTGTTCAATTCCTCCCTCGTTCTCAGTTGGTAGTCCATTCCTCTGGAAAGATTTAGTCTTCCACTGCTCCTACGCCATTGTCTTCCTCCTCTGTGTGTAGAATTCCTTTAAGGACCTTCTGTCGTGCTAGGTTGATGGTCATGAGTTAGTTCCTTTTGGTTTTGCTTACCTTGGATGGTCTTTATTTATCCATCAATTTTAAAACATGTCTTTCTGGATATAATAATCTCAATTAGGAGTTATTTACATTCAGGGCTTGAAATATGTCATTCCCTGATTTTCTTTCGGAGGACTCAGGCTCAGTTAACAGTTCTCACGTGATAGCTCACAGCCTCCTGTAACTCCAGTTCCTAAGCCTGCTTCTGGCCTTGGTAGATACTACATTCATATGGTACACTTTATATATATATATATATATGCATGGAAATATTCATACACATAATATTTAAAAAAAATTAATGGGATTATATATTCACTTAGTTGTGTGTTGACTTCTAAAACTTACCCAGACACACTGAGCATGATGAAGAAAACAGGTGATGGCTCAGTGCATGTAAATTGGGGAGGGAGGAAGGAGGTTTGACAGGGAGAGAGAGAGGCAAGACAGATAACACTTAAGTGGCATAAAAAACCAGAGGGAAATTTATTAACTTTAAAAATTTTTTATTGCATTTTTGTGCATTTCATATAATAGTTCCTAATCAAATTTAAACCCCAAGGCCTTTTGTGCTATGCTTGTTAAGGCCTATCAAGTCAAGTTTGTGCACCCAGATGTCTCTCAGAGTGAATTCATCCACTGGACCCTGTTCAGCTTTTCTAGCATCACTCCCTTAAAGAAGATCAGCTCTCCCTCACCCAGCAGTGATCAGCTGCCAATAGTTCCTTGGTTAATGTTGGGGCCTGTTGCCCATTTTTCCAGTTCTACGCTGATTTTTGTCTCATTGAGTTTGCATGGGTCTTGTGCGTGCTGTCACCATTGCTCTAAGTTCATATGAGCAAGTTCCCAGAGGCCTGGAAGACTCTGTTTCCTTACAGTCATGCACCACCCCTGGCTCTTAGAATCTTTCCGCCGCATCTTCCACAATGGTCCCTGAGCCCTGGGTGGGTGGAGTTTGATATAGAAGTACTATCCAGGGACATGTACTCTGCAGCCTCTTATCTTCTACACTTTGGCCAGTTGTGGCCTTTTGTGTGTGTTGCCTTCTGTTGCACGAGGAAACTTTGATGGTGAGAGTTGAGAGATGCATTAGTACTCTCTCTATCCCCTGTTCCACTTTGTTCTGTGAGGCTTAGATATAGAGGTTCCATTGTAGATGTGTCACTTAGGATTGGACATCTCACAGACACTTAATCTCTATGTGTGACCAGCTGTAGAACTCTGTAATAGTCTCTATCTGTTGCAAAAGGAGCTTCTTTAATGATTGGTGACTGTCCTACTTTGTTCTTCATTGCTGTGACAAAATACTCTGACCAATACCAACTGGGGGAGGAAAGGGTTTGTTCAGCTTACATCTCCCAGGTCACAGTTCATCAGGGAGCCCAAGATAG
>NW_008327607.1:188859-202010 GCF_000622305.1 Nannospalax galili
CCACCCACAGTGGGCTGGGCCCTCCCACATCACTCATCAAGAAGATGCCCTCAGACATGGCCACAGGCCAGTCCAATAGAGGCAATTCCCCAATTGAGGCTCCCTCAACCCAGGTGTGTCAAGTTGACACCAAAGCTATCCAGCACAGTGACTGATATACTTGTCTGTAAATATAAGGATCCATATTTAGCATATAATAATAATTACATTCATCTAAGGATATGACTGATGCAGGGTTTTCTCTGAGCTCTATGACCTTTCCAGACATGTGTATTTGGCTATTCTTTTTTGCTGTTGTTTTCTTGTTTGCTGTTTACTAGCATCTTTATTCTGGTTATTCGAATTACAAGTCTTTTTAAAAATTTTCCTATTGAGGTTTTATACATTATAACAGTTCTTAATCAAATTTAGGCCCCCTCCTCATCCATGCCCTCCACCCCATTCCTCCCCACCAGACCTCATGCATTCCGCCATACATGTTAAGTCCTAGCCAAACAAGCATTTGTACCCAGATGTCCTTCGGTGCAAATTCATCCACTGGAGTATAGTCAGTCTATCTAGATATCATATGTAAGGCATACTCTCCCTCACTCTGCAGTTATCAGTCTCCAACAGTTCCCAGACTAGGGCTGACCCACCACCCATGTCCCTCACTCCACTCTGGGCTCTTGTCTGACTGAGTTGGCATGGGTCCTGTGCTCAGTGCCACCATTGCCACAAGTTCACACGTACGGCTTCCAGTGGCCTGGAAGCCTCCCTTTCCCTAGCCCTCCTTTTCCTGCTGTCAATTACTCAAATGTCCTGTTATCATTACATTTAGTTGGACTATGTATTTAGCTATTCTTGAGACATATAGGGTGACTAATTTTTTCCAAGTTGTTACGTGATTTTTGCATAGAATTAAGAAAAACTCTTAGTTTGACTCTTTTGTTCCTTGAATATGTTACTGTTCAATATCAGGACAAACTTTGCCCATTTTTAAACGCCTGACATTTTTTACTTCCTTTTAAGACAGAGTGTCACTAAGTAGCCCACGCTGGCTTCAACTGCATGACCTTTCTGGCCCAGCCCCTTAAGTGCTGAGATTCCAAGTGTGTGCACTGTTTGTTTTCAAAAAATGAATTCAGCAAGTGCTTCTTGCTCACCTGGAACTAGTATTTAGGATTAGCTCACTCTCCATTTCTCGGCTCCTTAAATTCTTGCTTTCATTTTAATGAATACATGACAGTGAGGTTAAAGGTTTTTATCTTAATGAGTTCTTTACCAATATCAGTATCACATCACATACTATTGTGGTCTGCAATTTCCTGGGCTCGATTCAGATATGTTCCCTGGGTTTATCTGCATCTTTTGTACTCTAGTTTAGATAAGGGATTGGTTCTTTAATTTAAAAATACAATTGAAGTTATAAGATCCTTCCTTTCACTATCAAGCTCTAAATAGGGCAGGTCCTAGAATTTTTTCTAGTAAAAAAAATGTTGGTAGGAATAGAGGTCAGCAGATACATAAATAATTTCATGTCAAGATGGTTTCAGTAGTCTGATGAGGTTTCTGATGGGGGAAATAATCACTGCTCTAAATAAAAAGGAAGAATCTTTCAGGAGGGCAGCAGAAAGCCATGCATTTCGTGGTATGTTACTTTTATCTCTTTTTTTCATAAAAACATGTTTATTCTTCCTATCCACTTTCCTATGGCAGATTAGCGTTTCATGAAGGAATGAATGGAAATGTACTTTCTGTCTATCCTCCATCCAGAACTACCCCCAGTGCCACTTAGAGTGCACGCAGGCTCACCCACCACAGGGATGCTCTTCCCTGACGCCCTGGTGTGCCCACAGCACAGTCTTCATAAGTCAACAAGAAGTGGCATATGGAAACCTTTAGGGTGTTCTCACAACTGCAGAAAACTGTACTTCCACACCAGTAGGAGATACTTACTTTGAATCGACTTCAGTATTTTACTAAGTACTTAAACGGCAGAAAATATTGTCAAAAGTGTATTGCAAATGAGGCTGCTTAGCACTTCCGTAGGACATGCTGTCCATTAACAAATACTCGATTCTTTAGGTGGATGTCATCATGGGAATTTGATAAGGAAACCCACGTTTTTCCTGTGCTCCCAGTAGTCATTCCTCTCATCATTCACCAAGTCAATGCCTCTCATCCGTCTTAAAACGCCTCTGCAGAGTTCTCAGCTCTAAATGGGACATCTATATCATACCCCTCTGTCCAAGGCCTAGGGATCTTGGTGGGAGAGGGAGCAGAAAGAGTGTGAAAGCCAGAGGTGGAGGATGACTCCAAGGAAACAGTGTTTTCCAGACAGCAGAGTAGCAGCATATATGAACTCACAGTCATTGTGACAGCATGTACAAGACCTCGTCAAACTCAAGCCAGACTAAACCTCAGCGTGGAGGGGGAGGTGAGCATGAAGTCTCACCTCCTAACTTGGCAAACAACAGCTGCCGGATAAGGAAGAATCCATTTTCTCTAAGGATTTGGCACCTGGAATGTCAACCACACTCCAGGGCCGGCTCCACACTCAGGAGTATTTGGGCAGCACAAATTGGATTTGACGGGAGTGAAAAAGAACAGGGGGGACTGGAGAGATGGTTCCGTGGTTAAGAGCACTGACTGCTCTTGCAGAAGACTTGGGTTTGCATCCCAGCACCCACATGGCAGCTAACAACTGCCTGTAACTCCAGTTCCAGGGGATCCAGCACCCTCTTCTGTCCTCCACAGACATTGCATGGCACAGGTGCACTTACACACATGCAGGCAATACACACATACACAAAAAATAGAGTAAAAATAATAGATAATAATTTTTTTGAAAAGAACACAAAAGTCAGTGAGTAGAAAGGATATGGGGGAAGGAAGGGAGAATGTCATCTAAATACATTGAATAAAAGTCTCAAAAAGTTAATAAATAAGCAAACTAAAACCTCTCTGTAGCTCTCCTGACCCTCTAGGTGTCAGATCTTCTCACTCCATTACACCTACAGGCTTCTTTTTAAATTCATTTATTTTGTGTATGAGTGTTTTGCCTGCATGTATGTAAGTGTGCCATATGTGAACAATGCCTTCAGAGGCCAGAAGAGAGCATCAGATCCCCTAGACCTGGAGTTATGGGTGGTTATTAGCAGTGATGTGGGTGCTGGGAACTGAACATGGATCCTCTGCAAGAACAGCCAGTGCTCTTAAGTACTGAGCCATCTCTCCAGCACCTGACTTCTTGAAAAGAATGCTGCTGTTCATTCTTCAGCTGACAAGCCAACACAACTTATTAATATTTTCAATGCTCATAGAATTCACTGAACATATAACCAAGCAACAGTTTCTGGCTTATGACAATATAGAGAGGATTTGGGGCTGCGTCAGTGTTTATGGTGATGAACTTCAGGTCAACTTTTGATATTGATGTGTTCCATTTTTTTCTACTTATCCATCTATCTACTTATTTATTTATTCATGTATTTTTCAGTGGTGAGGACCAAACTGAGGGCTTCATTATTGCTAGGAAAGGGCTCGATCAATTAGCTCTTATTTCTGCTGCTCAAACTTTTCATGGCATCTTTAAGTGGTATTCAGCTCTGTGTCCTTCCACCTCTTTGTCCCTTTTAAATAGAAACATTCTGTGTGAAGCTCATTTTAAAACAAGCAGAAGTGTGGGGCGCCATCTGTGATACAGCATTTAAATAATGGCATCTTGGAAGGGGTTTCACACTTGGAGTAGAAAGGCTTGGTTAGGTCCTGATTGCTGTTGCAGCCTAAAGTCTCTTCCCCACTCTGAATTGAAATGCTTTCTGGAAGTACATTAAACACTGTGTGCTGATATAAAAGTCTAAATAAAAGTTGTTGGGGCCTGTGGGGTAGGAAGAATTCTCTGACTTTGTGTTCTTGTACAGAGTTCCAGAGGATACCAACAATAACCCCTACTAAACACAGAGAAGGAAGATGGCATTTACAGATAAGGAAGGAAGGTCAGTGAGTTTTGCAATTCTGAGCACACCCAGTCAAGAAAGATATAAATGACAAGCTCAGCTCTTTTCTCAGACAAGGCCCTTCATGGCAGGATAAAGTCGACCACTTTCTTTCTCCTTTCTCTCTGGCTCATTCTGGAAAAGCAAGCAGATGGATTTGGATTCTATAGTGAGTATGGAGGGTTGGCCTCAGGGAAAGTCGCTCAGGGAGTACAGTTAACTGTAGGAGTGAAAAGGACTCTGGGCTTCTTATTCATGACCAGAACTGACTCTTCTTCTTCATTCATTGTGTCAGTTTTCCTGTTGCTCTGATAAAATGCTTGACAAAAGCAGCTTAAGGGAGGAAAAGCTTATTTTGGTTCACAGTTTGAAGGCATACAGTTCACCATGGCGGGGAAGGTATGGTGACAGGAAGCTAAGGTGGCTGGCCATGTTGTGTCCTCAGACAGGAAGCAGAGAGAGATGAATGCTGGTGCTCTGCTAACCTTTTCTTCTTGTTCATTCTGGGACTCCAACTCATGGGGTGATGACACCCACATTTAGGGTAGGTTTTCCCACCTCAGTTAACCCAACACAGACACTCCCAGAGATTGGGACAAAAAAATTAGAAAATAAATGACCCAATAAAAGGATGGGTAATAGACCCGAACAGAGATTTCTCAAATGAAGAAATAAAAATGGCTAAGAATCACCTTAAAAAGTGCTTAACGTCCTTAATAATTAGAGAAATGCAGATAAAAACCACTTTAAGATTCCATCTTATCCCAGTCAGACTAGCTAAGATGGAGAGAATGAAAGACTCCAAACGCTAGAGAGGATGGGGAGAAAGAGGAATGCTCATTCACTGCTGGTGGAACGCAACTCATGCAACCACTATGGAAAGCAGTGTGGAGAACTCTCAGAAAACTAAAAATGAACCTACCATATGATCCAGTGATACCACTCCTCGGCATATACCCAGGGACTCATCATACTGTGGAGAGACCTGTATTTTCACGTTGCTGCTAAGAAATGGCAACAACCTAAAATGCCCCTCAACTAACAAATGGTTAATGAAAATGGGGTACATCTACACTGGAGTTCCACTCAGCAGTAAGAAAAGATGAAATTATGAAATTTTCAGGTAAATGGATGGTACTAGAAAGTGTTTTACTAAGTAAAGTAACACAAACACAAAAAAGCAAGTGACGTATGTTCTCCTTCATTGCGGATTGTAGCACCAAATCCTTTATATGTGAATATATAAATTCTGATGTTATACCAGGAGCCAGGAAAATGGAAAGGATACATGGAGGTAAAGGAAAGAACCTGAAAGGGGAATAGTAGGGAGCATGTGATACGGGGGGGGCGGCAGTGGAGTGTTCAGCAGGGAGGAGAGGAAGGAGAGACATTCAAGAGGGGCCATGGTGTCAGGGGGAGGTCAGGAGAGGGGGATGGTGGGAGGCAAGCATTATTGGGGGGAAAGTGGGGATAAGGGGGCACTGGGACTAGGGAGGGAGGAGGGAGGCAGGATGGGAGAAAAAGGAGTAGAGATGAATGAATCTTGGGGGTGCTAGGAAACCTAGAGGGAAATGTGATGCCCTTGAAACCCTATGAGAAATGCACATACAATGTCAGAATATTAGTGCATATGTATACCTGGGAGCTGCTTGGCAAGGAACACAGTGCCAGACAGAAGAGACCCCTTTGAGTACTTGGTGGGGGTGGTCAAGGGGATTCCCCAAATAACACAGGCTATTGCCAAACCTCTTAATTATCTCCCAGAACTAGTAGATAAGACCTTACTGCTGAAGACAGGGCATACTTCAGATACAGGACTTGAAGAAATGAAGCGGGAGCTGACCTGGAAGCCTTCTAACCGAAGTTTGGCTATCATAATGCTAGATGATCATATGCAAACTGCCAAGGGAGGAAAACAATCAGTGGTCCAACCCAGCCCTAAAGTCTAATAACTGTAACAACCGGAACGGCAAGCTACCTCTATTGGTGCAGTAGTGGCACTGTTAACTGGGTGGTAATCAACAGCTATCTAGTTGGACTTAAAGCCTTTTTAATGGGAGTGAACTCGTGGGTGGCATTGTTAATTCAGCCAAATACACATGGCAGGAGAGGACATAGATCCTGGAGAAAATCCTATCTCTTTCATGTTTCTAGATAAATGAAATTTCTTACTATATGCTAAATATCGATTCTTATGTTTAGAGACAAGCATACCATACACCACTCATCAAAGAAGCTTCTTTTTGCGAGAGGTGGAGGCTACTACAGAATTGCACATCTGGTCAGACACAGCAAACATATATCTCAGAGATGCCCAGTACTAGGTGACACATCTACAGTTGAACCTCTACAACTAAGGCTCATGGAACATAGCAGGACAAGGGGCAGAGAGAAAACTAATGCATCCCTCAATTCTCACCAGTAAAGCTTCCTTATACAACAGAGTGTGATGCTCACAGAAAGCCACAATTGATCAAGTTTTACAAGAATAAGAGACTGCAGAATGTAGGATAGAACTCCTATATGGAACCTCATTCACCCACAGCTCCAGGACCATTGAGGAAGAACGACTGTAAGAACCAGAGGTGGTTCATGAGCACAGCGAAGCAGAGGCTTTTGGGCCACTGGGAGCTTGCACATGTGAACTTGTGGCAATGGTGGCATCAAGCACAGGACCCATGCCAACTCATTTAAACAAGGCCCCAAGAGGAGGAGAGAAATAGGTGGTGGGCCGGCATTAGACTGAGAACCATTGAAGACTGATTGCTGCTGGGTAAGGAAGAGTGTGTCTTACATATGACCCCTAGATGGGCTGACTAGACTCCAGTGGACAAAGGGAATTGGCATGTATAACAGAATGCATGGGGCCCAGTAGAGGTTTGGAGGGTAATGGCTGGGTGTCAGGGTCTAAACTTGATTAAGAACTGTTGTATGAAATTACAAAAGCTCAATAAAAAATTTATATATATGTGTGTGTGTGTGTGTGTGTGTGTGTGTGTGTGTGAAAATAAATAACAGCAAACATTAGTGAGGATATGAAGAAAAGGGACCCCCACATACACTGCTGGTGGGAATGCAAATGAACCCAGTTATAGGAAACCAGGATGGCGTGCCCTAGGGTGAGGTAAGCCTAAAACTTTTAAGTCCAGACTACGTTCTCTGCTAAAGGGAGGGGCCCTGAAAACATCAGCTCTGATATCCTTGCCTTGCAGAACATTGCAAGGCTAGCAAGAGAAAAGTGGTCAAGTCAAAAGTTTAGGCTCCTTGCTCTGTGAGAAAGCATCTTGGTCAACAGCTCTTAGCTCATCTCCTTGTCCTGAACAAATAACTCAGCTATCATTAGCTAAGAGATCAGGCCAGGTTAAAGGTTTACTCCTGAGCTAAAAGCTAAAAGTTTATCATGCTTTTAGCCCTAAGAAAGAAAATATTGTGGCTAATAAATTACTGGACAGGCATTGGTAACCTTGAGTAAAAGTTTAAGCATCCTGCTGGCACCAACTGAAAGGCTATATGTCCTGTTTCTTCGTGCCCTAAATCTTCGTATGTGACTACCATGCCCCACGTGACTTCCAGTTCCTTGCAATGTATTAAAACCCTCTGAATTTTGTAATAAATGGCTTGTGTAAAGGCAGGCACATGTCCAAGAGTCATTACTTGGTCACCGATTCAGCCTCTGCCACTGAAGCAAGGTTCCCTGCCAGGCAAAGCAAACCCGAGTCCCAATACTCAGTCACTATGGAACTCAGTATGGAGACTCCTCAAAAAGCTAAAATTAGATCTACATGTAAGCCGGCTATACCACTCATAGATATTGACCAGAAGGACTCTGAGTCAGCTTGTCACAGAGACACTTGCACACAGATGCTTATTGAGCACCACTATTCACAATAGCTAAGTCAACAGAAGACTGGATAAAGACAATACAGAACGGGGGGCTGGAGCACTGGATCAGCAGTTAAGAACATTGACTGCTCTTGCAGAGAACCAGGATTTGATTCCCAACACCCACATGGCAGCTAACAGCTGTCCCTAACTCTGGTTTCAGGAGATCTGACAGCCTATTCTGACCTCTGCAGGTATTGCATATATGTGGTGCACTTACATACATGCAGAAAAAACACTCATACACACAAAATAAAACAATTTTAAATAAAAATATAGAATATATACACAATGGAACTTTATTCACTCATAGAGAAGAAAAAATTATGTCATTTGCAGGGAAATAGACACAAGTGGAGAGTCCGATGTAAGTGAACTCAGACTCAGAAGAACAAGCATGTTTTTTCCCACTTGTGGATCCTAGATTTTATGTAGCTACAGGAAAGCAGGTGTGCATATATGACCAGAAAGAAGTGAATGGGGAACAAGGAAGACGGGTGGGAGTGGGGGAAGGGGAGAAAAGGGTGGAGCAGGGCTAAGGAGAGAAAATGGTCACAGTAATATGAAAACGTCCTTATGAACAGAAACCCAGTTCTGTGTACAATGAACAGACACCAGTGCTTTATATATAAACTAGAAAGTTTTTCTCAATGTTACAGTGAATAGAGTCTCAATATAAATGAGCCTGTTTCACAAAAATGTACTGTATATTTAATGAAAGCATTTGCATGGAAATATTAACAGATTTAATTCCCAAAAAGATATTGGAATATTTACCACCATGATGAATTTATTAATATATTGAAAGAATGCAAAGGAAATGTTTCCATTTCATGCACAAGTGTAGTTTTCTACAACTTGAGAGAATACCCAAAACTGTCCACTGCTCAGTCCTGTAGCTTCACCCTGGCAGGTTATGGTACGTGAAGACCAGCAAAGAGGAAAGTATTCCCTTGGAGAACCTGTATGCAGCATGGTGTATGGCTCAGTTTGGGTGTAAAATACACTAGCTATCCTAAAATCCTAAGCTACCATATAAAATGTTGTGTAGATGAGGACAAGGAAGGGAGCAACTATTTTCTTATGGAAAAATCAGGAGCAAAAACTACTGAATCATCAGGCATAGGAATATGAAGAAAATGACTTTAATATGAGCTACTCTTTGCTCCTACCAAAGTTACCTGTTTGTCCCAAAGCCATGATTATTTCCACCACCGCTCCAACCAGAGACACCAGTTGGTCAACTTCAAATTCTGCTGAACTAAAGCTACTTTTTGTGCCCACTCACCTCTGCACTCCTTCATACACTTCCCATGAGAAAATACCAAGAACTGTGCCATTCCAAGCTTACTAGTAAAGACAGGATCTGACAGCATTAGTCTTGACAATACAACAAAGAACATGGCTAAGCATGGTGGCACATGCCCTTAATCCCAGGACTCCAGAGGCAGAGAGGCAGGCAGATCTCTGTGAGATTAAGGTCAGCCTGGTCTACATAGCAAATTCTAAGCCAGCTGGGGCTACAGAGAGATCCTGTCTCCAAAAGCAAAACAAAACACACAGTCCATATCTAAACTTTTATGTAAAAGACACAGTTAAGATAGAAGGACTCCTACTTTCTCCTCTCTCAGATTCAGGATACCAGGTCTTATATTGAGGTCCTTGATTCATTTGGAGTTGAGTTTTGTACAGGGTGAGAGATAGGGAGCTAGCTTCATTCTTGTATATGTAGCTATACAGTTTAACAAGCAGTGTTTGTTTAAGATGTTGTCTTTTCTCTAATGTGTATTTTGGCACTTTTGCCAAAACGAGGTGACTAGTGTCTGAATTTAAATCTGGGTCCTCAAATCTATTCTATATATCAGTGTGTCTGCTTTTATGCCAGTACCATGCTGCTTTTAATACCATGCTTCTGTAGTATAATTTGAAATGAGGGATGGTGATGCCTCCAGCTCTTCTCTTATTTTTCAGGGTTGTTATTGGGGTCAGGTACCTGTGACTAGACAGGTCGCAGGCCGTAGGGAAGAACCTACTTTGATCATTCTTCTAAACTGACATACTATTAAACTGGCTCCTGGTGACTTATCATTATACTCATAGATTAGTACATCTCTTAGCTCTCACCAGAGAAGCTTGCTCTGGCAGCAGATGGTAATAACACAGAGACCCTGAACCAGTCAACATTCAGAGAATAAGAGACTGCAGAGTGCTCAGCCCTAAATGGAACACCTGTAGCATACTCCTCTCTCAAAGATTCAGGGAACATCATGGGAGAGGAGGCAGAAAGATTGTAAAAACCAGGAGTTATGGGTAAATACAAGAAACAGTCTTTTTTTCTAGACACAACAGGGAAATTGCACATCTGAACTTACAGAAGTTGTGACAGCATGTATGAGACCTGTATAAGCCCAAGACAGACAAAATCACAGCATGGAGAGGGGAGGTGGACACAAAGCCCCAGCCCCAGCTAAGGAGCTATTGGCTATTGAAAGTTGATGATAGAGGAAGACTCCATTTTCCTTAAAGGTGTGATGCTACATAGATTGACCACACTCCAAGGGATGGACCCACACCCAAGGGTATTTGGGGAACACACATTTTTTATGTGTGTCTCTCTGTGTTGAGGGTATGTACATGTGAATAAAGATGTCTGTGGAGGACAGAAGAGGAAATCAGATCCCCTAGAGCTGGAGTTTCAGGTGGTTATAAACAGTCCGACGTAGGTGCTGGAAACATAACTCCAGTCCCCTGATATAGCAGTATACACTCTTAACCTGAGCTATCTCTCCAACCCCTCCTTGCAGCTTTTAATATTATTGTTTTCCTCTAAATTTTTGACATTTTGAGTATTATATGTCACGGAGATGTTCTCTGGTTATGTCTGTCTGGGGTTCTAAATGCTTATTTTTGTCTGAATGTCTGAGTCTTTCTCTAGATTTGGTAGATTTTCTGCCATAATCTCATTGAATAGATTCTCTTTCCTTCAGTGCATCTCTCAACTTCTTCTGCCTCATGAATTGGTCGCTTGATCACATCCCCCAGAGCTCCTGGATGCGATGCGCATGCTTGCTTTCTTCTTACTGACATTTGAGCGCAGCATTTGGTCAGCCTTGTCCTTTATCCCTGACAGTCTGTCTTGTGCTTGGCCGAATCTATTGGTGACACTTTCCACTTCATTTTTTTAAATTCATTTGTTGAGTTTTGTTCCCAACATTTCTATTTTATTCTCTTCTTTTCAAAATCTAGATTTCCTTGCTGCTGAATTTTTCTTCCATGTTGTGGACTTTTTCCATCCATGTTGCTGAATTTATCATCCAGTCTGTGGGTTTTATTCTTCTATGTAGCTGACTTGCTCTCTAGGATCCGGGTTGAACTCATCTACTTGCTTGTACCTTTCTTTGGGTCATTGGTCATTTTTAACAGAAACCTTTTGAAATCATCATCTGAGATATTACCCACTTCAGTATCTTTGAGTTCAATACTTGGAAAGTTCTGAGCTTTGAAAGGAGTCATGTTTTTGTTTGTGTTTCTGTGTTCTGGTTTGCTCTTCTCTTGGTCAAGATAGCTTTTCTGTTTATTATTGAATTTTTGCAAATTTAATTGTAGGGACTGAGAAATAGTGTTCCTATGGCTTTAAAAAATATGCTTGGTAAATTAAGCTGTAACCTTGATCATGTATGCCTGGAGAGCCTTGTCTCATGAGAAAGTTTATGCAAGAATGCTTGCTAAAGAGTTATCTCTGGAATGCCAGTACTCCCCTAGTTTCTCAGGAGACACTTGTTCTTCCAAGAAGGCATACTGTGAATGCTATCTTGTTCATGGCCACTTTATTATTATTCATTGTTCTATAAATATTCAGCTATAACTCTAATGAGCATGAGTATATAAGCACAGTGTCTGTGTTTTTGGCACTTGTGTGTGGATGAAGAAATAAAAGAGAAGAAACCGCACGAGTCTCCTGGACTTTTTTCAGTTATGTGCTAATCCAATCAGGTCCCATGACTGTCCCCCTGGTGGCCACATTTAATACACTATATTTTGACTGAATTCAGATCCCCTTCCCCATCTGCACCTCTCCTGTAGCCCCATCCAATTTCATGTACTATATTATATTTATCTATATATACAGAGATGGATAAATAGATTAAGGCCTATAGAATCAAATTTGTTTCCCCCAAATGCCATTTGGTGTGGGTTCATCCACTGGAGCCTGGTCAAAGTACCAAGAATCTCACCCTTAAACATGACTGACTCTCTGCTTCCAGCAGCCATCATTTACCAATAGTTACTCAGTTAGCATTAGGGTTTCTTACTTGCCCACATCCATGCTTGGATTTTGTCTGTCTTAAACTTATGTGGGACTTTGCGTGCTGTCACCATTGCTGTGAGTTCATATGAGTAACTTCCCAGCTGTCTGGAAAACTCTGTTTCCTTGTGGTCATCCATTACCTCTGGCTCTTACAATCTTCTCACCCCCCTCTTCCACAGGATCACTGAACCTTGGGAGGCAGAAGTTTGATATGGGTGTCCTATTCAAAGATAAGCACTCTGCAACTTCTTATTTTCTGCACATGGGCCAGTTGTGGATCTCTGTGTCAGTCACATCTGCTGCATAAGGAATCTTCCCTGCTGAGAGTTGAGAGATGCATTAATCTATGGGTATAATAATAAGTCGATAGGAATCAGTTTAATACTTTAATATTTAGTAGAAAACTGGTATTAGACTCTCCCCTATAGCCTGTGACCTGTCTAGCCCTAGGTTCCTAGCCCTGATATCAATGTCAGGTATAAGATCAATTCTGTGAAGCAGAACTTAAACCGAATTAGAAAGTGGTTGGTCACTCCCACGATATTCATGCCACTATTGCACCAGTGGGCATATCTTGCCAGGCCACTTGTTATTGTAGGTTGCAGGATTCACAACTGGGTTGATGATTAATTTCTCTTCTGGTAGCATGCATAGCACCTTCTAGCATTATGAAAGCAAGTAGTAGAGAGGAAACGTTGAAGTCAGTATCAGCTTTATTTCCCCTTCTTTGTTCTACAGCTCTTGCATATAATGTCTTCCATAGAGTGTCTTACCATGAAGTTCTGGTGGAAAGCCAAGGGCAGGGGCAATGGATAGTACTGTTTGAGGGTCTTTGGGACCCTCAGTCAATAGCTTTGAAAAGAGGGAGTCCATTACTGGCATTGGGCTTGTACTTTGCTAGCCTATGGTGTCTAGTCAAGGCAATGTTCCCACGTTACATGGTAATGTCTCTAAATGTCTCTAAATCTCTTTTTGTTATA
>NW_008327607.1:202134-205233 GCF_000622305.1 Nannospalax galili
TATAGGGGCAGGTTTGACTTTTTTTAAAGACCTTTAGTGTTACTTATCCCTCCCCATACTCTCTCCTCTGCCCTGCCCAACCATTCCCCATCCCATTTAAACCTTCTTACCATATTATTCCCCATTTCTCTCTCTTTTTAAGGGAGGAGCATCTTTTTACTGACCAGCCTACTCCTGAAGGCTCAGTCCCCCACATCATTCAGCAAGGAAGAAACAAGCTATTGTAACAGCAGAAACACAAAACAATACAAATACGGAGATACATTTGAAAACAATTCTAGGACTGCTGAGATGGCTCAGCAGGTAAAGGCACTTGCTGCCAAGGTTGATGACCTGAGTTCAATCTCCAGAACCCACATACTAGGAGAGAACTGACTCTCAAAAGTTGTTTGCTGATCTACACACACACACAGAGAGAGAGAGAGAGAGAGAGAGAGAGAGAGAGAGAATAAATACAAAATTTAAAGTAATTCTAGCCCACTAATATATCACCAATTATCATAAAACTGAAATCACAACACTATTGTAGAATCTACTATGAAGTTAAAAATTATTTAAGGTAAGTATTGTAACTAATAAATGAATGAAATTAAGAATGGAAGCAGAGGAAGAGGTTAAATACAGGAGAAAGAACTTTAGAGGGTTTTTTATGTGTACAAGTGTGTCTGTGTGTGAATATGTGCATGTGAGTACAGGTGCCTAGGGAGGCCAGAAGAGGCTACCAGATCCCCTGGAGCTGTAGTTGCAAGCACTTGTGAAGTGTCAAACATGGGTGCTAGGTTCCAAACTCAGTCTTCTGTAAGATCAGTGAGCACTCTTAACCACTGAGCTATCTCTCCAGTCCTGAGAAAAAAAACTTTTTAAAAGGAGAGAATGTAAGCCGAGCGTGGTGGCACATGCCTGTAGTCCCAGCACTTGGGAGGCAGAGGCAAATGGATATCTGTGAGTTCAAGGCCAGCCTTGTCTACATAGAGAGTTCCAGGCCAGGTGGGGCTACAGGGAGACCCTGTTTCAAAAAGACCAAATAAATAAATAGATAAATAAATAAATAAATAAATAAATAAATAAATACATGAATAAATACATAAATAAATAAAAGGCGAGGGTGTGAGAAAATGTTAAGAAGTGGAAGAGGAAAGAACAGTAGATTCAAAAGACAGGAAAAAATCTCAATGAAGAATCATTATAAAATAAAATTTAGATAAACATAAGGAATAAGAAATTTAAAAGGGAGCTGGAGAGATGGCTCAGAGGCTAAGAGCACTAGCTGTTCTTGCAGAGGACCCAGGTTCAGTTCCCAGTACCTATAAGAAGAGGCTAACTACTGTCTGTAGCTCCAGTTCCAGGGGATCCAATGCCCTCTTCTGATCTCCGCAGGTACTGTACGATACAGGTGCACTTATGTACATGCAAGCAATACACTCATACACATAAAACAAAACAAAAATAATTAAAAAGTTTTAAAAGAAAAAAATTTAAAAACATGAATATTTAAGGGGTTTTTTCAGAGTTTAGTACTTTTCATTTGTCCTAAAGTCACTGAAGAAAAAATCATAAAACATTCTTTTACAACCCCCAATGAAAAAACAAACACACAAAAAACACTATTTGTAGAAAAAAATGGTTTTGTACATGGGGTGAAACAATATAAATTCAGACTTACAGATAAGGTTAGCTGTATCACTCATCCCTTTTTAAAAAGTTTGTATGACTATCCAGTCAAAATCAACAGGGTATTTCTCTTGAAATGTTATCCATATGGATTCCAAGTAGGCCACAGAACTGCACACTGTCTTGGAATGTCCTCAGAGGCTCTGTCATTGAACAGGTAACAAAGTAAAATGGAAGGAGGAGTTTCTTTCTTTAAAATGGAAGGAGGAAAGACAGGAACAGAAGAACCTCTTCAAATTTGATCTTCTTTCCTTATAGTTTGAAGTCTCCCCCCCACCACCCCGATTCCTCAGAAGCCTCTTAGACCTCCTAAGCCTCTCTAGCCCCTGCCACCAAATCTGCCTCTTCCTCCTCTGCCTCCACCTCGGCCTCGGAAGCCTCCTCTGCCTCTACCAGGCCACCAAAGCCACCTTCACCCTTAGGCTTGGAAACTTTGTTTCCATCAATTTCAATATCACTGAGGATTAATTAAAAGAAGTGTTTGAAGATGCCATGGAGATTAGATTGGTTAGCCAGGATGGGAAGAGTAAAAGGATTGCTTATATTGAATTTAAGACAGAAGCAGGTGGGGAGAAAACCTTTGAAGAAAAGCAGGAGGCGGAAATTGATGAGCGATCTCTCCGGCAGGAGAGAGCCGGAAAGAATAGCCCTTGGAGTGGTGAATCAAAAACTTTGGTTTTAAGTGGCCTTTCCTACAGTGCAACAGAGGAAACTTCAGGAAGTATTTGAGAAGGCAACTTTTATCAACGTGCCCCAGAACCCAAATGGCAGCTCCGAAGGGTAAAATTTATAGAGTTTGCTTCATTAGAAGATGGTAAAGAAGCTTTAACTCCTGGAATAAAATGGAAACCGAGGGCAGAACAATCAGGCTGGAGCTCTAAGGACCCAGGGGATCACCTAATGCCTGCAGTCAGCCCTCCAAAACTCTGTCAAAGGGCTGTCTGAGGATACCATGGAAGAGACCTTGAAAGAACCATCTGAGGGCTCTGATCGTGCAAGCACAGCCACTGATCAGGAAACTGGGTCCTCCGAAGGGTTTGGTTTTGGAGACTTCAATAGTGAAGAAGATGCAAAGCTGCCAAGGAGGCCACGGAAGATGGTGAAACTGATGGAAAACCAATAAATTCAAAATACTTCTAAATGTAGAGGAGGGGAAGGAGAAACAGGGCAAAAAAGAAAAGAGAGACTAAGGAAAAGAAAAAAATTTGCCCAATGATTTAAAAAGTGTGGAAACAAAATTAGACAAATGTGTAAAAGGGAACAGCAAGTTAAAACATAATTTTTAAAAATACTGTTAAAAGCTCAGCGGTTAAGAGCACTGACTGCTCTTGCAGAGGACCCAGGTCCTATTCCCAGCACCCACATGGCGGCTACGAACCATCCTTAACTCCGGTTTCAGGGGAATCCGAAGCCCCCTTCTTACTTCTG
>NW_008327607.1:205305-208468 GCF_000622305.1 Nannospalax galili
TGCGGCATTGCATGATACGGGTGCACTCACACACATGCGGCAATATACTCATACACATAAAATAAATGAATAAATAAATATTTTTTAAAAAGAAGAAAAGAGGGGCTGGAGAGATGGCTCAGCAGTTAAGAGCACTGATTCCCAACACCCACAAGGCAACTAACAACCATCTATAAGTCCAGTTCTAGGAGATCCGACACCCTCTTCTGACCTCTGTGAGCACTGCTGAACATGGGTGCACTTACATGCATGCAGGCAATACACTCGTACACATAAAATAAAAAATAATAAAATATAAAAAAAGAAGGGGGAAATCACAGGACTCAAAACAAGATGTGGTTTTAGAATGGCGGCTTTATGGGTTTTCACAATTGGACTCTACCAGTCAGGGGCATGGGGGGGGGGAGGGTCAGGTGAACTTGTGGGCTGTTCCTAACAATTTACGGTTACTGAATTGTGTGGGCTGAGTGAGTGTCTGTTGTTTACCAGAACTGTCTTCACCCTGATATGGTTCCTTCTTTGCACAGCAGAGGCCTCTGCTGGCCACAGTAAGATTTTCAGTCTGTGGCCTGCACTGCAGCAGAAACAATTAACAGTGAAGGGACAATCTACAGGTGTGAGAGAAGACATCTGTGGACCATCGATTCAATGAGAGGTTGGTATTCAAACACATAAGTAATTCAAATAACTCAACAGCAGGAAAGTAACCTGGTTATAGACAGAAAGATCTACCATTTCCCAAGAAAAGACCATATGTGGATAGTCAACAGGTAGGTAAACAGCATGTTCAATAGCCCTAATCATTAGGGAAATGCAAAATAAAATAATACCACCTCACATCTATTGGAATGGCTGCTATCAAATGGATAAAAGATTAAGTGTTGATAAGGATTTAGAAAACAGAGGATCTTTGCACATAGTACTGGCAAAAACATAAATTAGTACAGCCATTATGGAGAACTGTATAGAGAGCTCTCAAAGGTTAAAAACAAAAAGAGAGGCTGGAGAGATGGCTCAGCAGTTAAGAGCACTGATTGCTCTTGCAGAGGACCCACATGGAAGCTAACAACTATCTTTAACTCCAGTTCCAGGGGATCTGATGCCCTCTTCTTATCTCCACTAGCACTGCACAAGGGTATATTTACATACATGCAGGCAATACACTTGTACACATAAACTAAAACTAATTTAAAAAGCATTTAAAAAAAAAAAGGACTGGAGAGATGGCTCAGCAGTTAAGATCACTGACTACTCTTGCAGAGGACTCAGGTTCGATTCCCAGCATCCACATGGCAGCTAACAATTATCCGTAACTCCAGTTTCAAGGGATCTGGCCCCCTCTTCTGACCTCTGCGGGCATTGTAAAACATTGGCACACAGGCTATACGTGCATACACATTAAAAAGTACATTTAAAAATTTTTTTAAAGAGCCAGTCATGGTGGCACACACCTTTAATCACAGTACTTACAAGACAGAGTCAGGCAGACTTCTCTGAATTTGAGGCCGGCCTGGTCTACACAGCAAGGTCTAGGCCAATCAGGCCTATATCATGAGACTCTGTCTTTAAAAAAAAAAAAAAAAAAAAAAAAAGACAAGAGCCAGGCATGGTGGTGATGGTGATGCATGCTTTTAGTCCCACCTCTCAGGATGCAGAGGCAGGCAGCTCTTTGTGAGTTCGAGGCCAGCCTGGTCTACATCACGACTTCCAGGCCAGCTGGGGCTACAGGGAGACCTTATCTCAAAAAGACCGAGAAAAAAAAAAAAAAGGCAGTAAAATGTGGCAGTCACTGGTCAGGGAGGGACCAGAGCAAAACAGTGCCTTCCAGATATGACAGGCCCACTGCACCCATGAACTCATAGCAGCTACCACTCCTGTGCAAGACCTGCACACGATCAATACAGCCAACATTCTAGTATGAAATGGGAAGGGTTCATTCATGAGCCCCCTGCTTAACTGAGGACCTGCGGACAGTTGATGGCTTCTGGAGGAGGAAGAATGTCAGTCTTATTTAATGATGTGGCCCCTGGTAGGTTGACCACACTCCAGTGGATGGCCCCACATCCAGTATATGGACAACGCAAAATGGAATTGTAAGTTATTAAATTTAAAAAATAAAAGAGGACAGTTATGAGGGTGTTGGAAGGTAGAGGTGGATCTGGGATGAATATAATCAAAATACAGTGGGTGAAATTCTCAAACAATAAAATATTTTAATATAATAAGAAAAAAGTTAAAAGAAAGAAAATGTGACATAGAAACATAATGGAATATCATTCAATCTTTAAAAAAAGAAAAACCTTGTTACTTGCAACAATATGAATTACCCTGGATGGCATTAAACTTAGTGAAGCTGACCAGCTTCCAGAACACAAATACTAAATGATCTCACTCATGTGTGAAGTCTAAAATGGTTGCACTTATCAAAGTAGAAAGAATAGTGGTTACCAGACGTGGGAGGAATGGGGGATGTTGGTCAAAGAGTGAAAAGTTTCAGTTAGCTGAAAGGAACTTTTTTTAATGTGTATGAGTGTTATGCCTGCGTGTAGGTAAGTGCACCCGTGTCGTGCAATGCCCACGGAGGACAGAAGAGGCTGTCAGATCCCCTGGAACTGGAGTTACAGACAGTTATTAGCTGCTATGTGGATGCTGGCATTCAAACCCGGGTCTTCTGCAAGAACAGTCAGTGTTCTTAACCACTGAGGCATCTCTCCAGCCCCCAGGAATAATTTTTTGAGATTGATTATACGGCATATTGATTATATGGTTTAATCTTAGTCATCAACTTGACTGGAGCTGGAGTCAACTAAGAGTCAATTCTTATATTAGTTCTTCAGTATATTTTTGTTGATTAGTGAAGGTCTGGTGTGATTGTTAGGTTTGTTACTAGGTATTTAGTTTGTTTCTCCCAGCACCTGGGAGATGCAGGCAAGAGCATGAGGAGTTCAAGGATAGCCTCAGTTATGTAAGATTTTTGTCTCAAAAAATATTAAAAGTTAAATAGAAATAAAAACATAACCATTTGTAATTTTCTCCTCAATTTATGTGCTTCCTTGGGCTAACTTATTGCATTGTTTTAGATCTCTCATGCACTTATTAAAAGCAGTAGCAATCCTTACTTTGTTTCTGACTTCAGTGACAGTGCCTCTGGAAGTTTACATTA
>NW_008327607.1:208499-223670 GCF_000622305.1 Nannospalax galili
CATTGACTCCTAAATAATACTGGCTATTGTCATTACTCTTGAGTACCCTCCAGAACTTGACTAAAGATTCTATTCCTTAAGACTTTACACACGTGAGTCATAGAACAAACAAGGAAATATCAAGCTGGTATGACCTCAAAGCTTCATCTCTACTAGCAAGCTTTCATGGTGCTGAAAGGTGCTATCAGGCTACCAGAAGAGAAATCATTGACCTTACCCATCTGTGAACCCTGTGAGCTACAATAATGACTGGCTTGACAAGATATGCTCACCAATACGATAGAGGCACAAATGTTATAGCAGTACCTAACCACTTTCTGATTGGATTTAAGGCCCACTTCACAAGACAAAGGCCGTACCTGGTACTGTAATCAGGGCCAAGAGCCTGTGGCTAGTCAGGTCACAGGCCATAGAGAAGAGCCCAATACCAGCTTTCTATTTGACAAGATATGCTCACTAATACGATAGAGGCACAAATGTTATAGCAGTACCTAACCACTTAATGACTGGATTTAAGGCCCACTTCACAAGACAAAGGCCATACCTGGTACTGTAATCAGGGCCAAGAGCCTGTGGCTAGTCAGGTCACAGGCCATAGAGAAGAGCCCAATACCAGCTTTCTACTAAATAGTTATAGTATTAAATCAACTCCTGATGACTTATTGTTATACCCATAGACTAATGTACTTCTCCATCTCTCTCCAGAGAAGCTTCTTCTTAGAGCAGGTAGCAAACTCACAGAATGAATGATTAATGTGAAGAGAATAAGAGACTGGATTGCTCAGCCCTAAATGGGACACCCGTATCACACCCTCTCTTCCCAAGGCTCAGGGATCATTGTGGAAGATTATAAGAGCCAGAGGTAGATGCACACAAGGAAACCATGTTTTCCAGACACAACAGGGCAGTTGCACATATGAACCCATGGTGCTTATGACATCATACATAAGACCTGGTCAAGCTCAAGCCAGACAAAATCACCGCATTTATGGGGGAGGTGGGCAACTTCAGCCCTAACTGAAGACGTTTGGCAATTGATAGCTGCTGGGAGAGGGAGGGTCAGTTTTCTTTAAAGATGTAATGCTGGGTAGGTTGGCCAGGCCCTGAGGGACAGACTCACACCCAAGAGCATTGGGAGAACACAAATTAGATTCAATAGCCCTTTAAATAGACATGAAGTCAGAAAGGGATAATAAGGTGGGAATGAAGATGGGGAAGGGCAGTCTGAATGTGATAAAAATTCTCAAAGAATCAATAAAAATATTTTTTTTAATTTCCAGTGAATTCTATTTTCAACATTTTGCTTAGAATCATCACAATTACCTTCAGAGTAGACATTGGCTCATAACTATCTTTTTTCTATAGTCTATGTTTAGTTAAACTATAAACGTTTCAGGGGGTGCTGGGGAAATAACTCAATGAATAAAGTGTTTGCTGCGCAAGCAGGAGGCAGGAGGATCTGAGTTTGAATCCTCAGTATGTGAGGAAAAAACTGAGCATGGGTACATAAGCCTGTAGCCTCAGTAATGGAGGATGGAGACAGGCAGATCCTGAGAGCTCAGTGGCCGGACACACACACACACACACACACACACACACACACACACAGAGAGAGAGAGAGAGAGAGAGAGAGAGAGAGAAGGTAAAGTCACACACTCCTGTGTCCTCAATCCTAGGATGGCATGGGTGACAGGCAGATCCCAAGGACTCCTGGGTCAGCCAGTCTGAAGCAGTGAGCTCTGAGTTCAATGAGAGGGAGCCAGCCCCCTGGCTCCAGAAGCTCAGCTCTTTTTAGTCCTGCTCCAGCAAGTCAACACTACCCTGGTGCTGTAACTGTCCAACAGCATGTCATAAACATGACCCTGGGCACATGACAATGTTCTTATTTTAAGACAGAAGAAATGATGTCTTGGAAAGGAGAAGAAATGAGAGCTTCAAATCATGCCAGTGGACAGTGTGTAAGGAAGATGATCTGGCTATGGCATTGCTGTTTGTTATGCTCACGTTGTGCCTCCTGATGCTCTCTCCACTGTGAGAGCCATTTCTGTGGCCACTCTGCACATAAAGACATTCCATTAGGAGGTAAAGTCCTTTGTCCAAATATCATAGAGCCCATGCCATTAGATTCATGCTATACATTCAAGACTGCCCAGGCCTGGGATTTTCTTCGTTCTCCTCCACATGTCTAAGAAAGATGTCTCATATCCAAGCCTCCCCTCATTGCATCTTGCCACACCCATGCCCTCAGTGAATCACAGAGCCAAGGTACACATAAAGAAATAAGCTTTTTTATTTATTTACTCTCCAACAATATTTCCTAAAAGCCTCAAGCGTGCTGAGCATGTGCCAAAAGGAAGGGTTGGTGGTAAAAGCGAGCATTCGCCACAGGATCCAAGCGTGAGAGCAGGGAAGTAGTTTCCAGACCACACAGAGCACGAACCCAGAGCCATCTTCAAATGACAGGAATCAGGCTATGAGAGAAAATGGGATAAGAGCTTCAGAATAAGAACCAACCAAATCACTTCCATCGTGTTCTCTATAAGGAAGCCACAAGACAGGAAAGAGCAAAGTGGTGTTGAGGTTAAAAGGGTTTGCAAATCAGGAGACCTAGTTGAATTCTTGTTTTCACCATAAAGCTCAAAACTCAGACCATTGAACTAGATAAGCCTCAAATTCTCCCTGTCCTTTGTGCTTTGACTCTTGACACCATGAAGTAAATTACTTGAATAACAAATAATGCACACGATGCTTTACAAAACACTTGATTTTGGTATTCCATTCTATAGATAAAGAGATTCAAAGAGTCATTCACACAGGGCCCCTACCCAGACAGGCTGCAATAGAATCAAAGTCACTGAACTTCTTTGTCCTGAGACATAGAGAACAGTGTCCTTGAAGGACAAGTCAGGCTCTGCTTAGGGTAGAGTCTCCCTGCCCACAAGCCTTGACTTCCAGAGCCTCAGAGATGAGAAGCCAGAGGGAAGAAGAGCCATCCTCCCCAGCCCCTCCTTACCTTACACCGGGGGCATGCAGACTTTGCCACAAATGCCCTTGCAGCACTTGTAGTTCCGATCACACTGGCTGTCCCTCTGACAGTTATTAGGGGGGTTGAGCATCAAACATTCAGCATCAATCTTAGGGCACTTCCCAGGTTTCTTCAGCACTGGTGATGGCAAAGCCATAGGTCAGAGTCCTTGAACTATAGGTACCACATCCCTGCTTCTTAGACCCAGCCTCCTCTCCAGCATGAGCAAGGAGAATCATCTCCCCTCAACCCCTCACCATCACCACCTCGTCTTGGAGGCATACCCTGTCTCCTCTCTAACATCTGGTCCCCAGTCAATGCAGGTGACCAGCTGTGCAGTGCTGAAGAGGTGGATAGTTTCCAGTTGCTCAGCTATCTGAATGCCCAGATGATTACCCAGAAGACTGCCCTCCTTACAGGCTGGCTGCCTCAGGCGGATGGACAACTTCTTGTCTAGGGTAGCATGACGCCTTGGCTGACTGACACATTGAGCTCAACAGCTCTTAGAAACAAGGAGATCTGGAAGGACCCCTTCACTCAGTCCCCTTAATGCTGAGTCTCGAGGTTCATTCCTTCCTCTACTGGCTCACCTGGTTTCGAGACAGCAACAGGATCGAGGCATTTGATGCCACAATAACCTTGACAACACCTCTTCTTCCCTGGACATTGCCAATCATCCTTGCACTCTGGTTTCTCATATCTAAGGCACTGGGCAGGTTTTCTAGAAGGGCACGCTCCAGCTTTGAAAGCATCTGTAGAGAAGATCAAGAGGTTAGGAGAGTACTGAATATCCACCATGATTCTTGGACAGAGCACCATTTTCCAGAGGGGAGATCCTCATCGCAGTGGTCCACAAACAACTCAAAGAGACATGCCTGTCTGATCCTTAGAAGAAACGCAGCAAGCTTGATCAGACAACACACATAATCAGAAGTCACAGACCAAGGAAAAAGGCAGAGCTCTCAGCCAAGATCTTCCATCTCAGATACACAAAGGCAGAAGGAAGGCTGGGAGTAATGGAGAGGAAGAGAAACAAACATAGTAATGGAACCAGCATGAGAGATGCTAAGAACTAAAGCCAGAGACAGAAACACAGAGACTAAAAACAGGAACAGAGATGGGGCAAGACCCAGGTTGACAGGATGGCTGAGTAATAAAGAAAACGTTCCTACATCTTCTACGTCTCTGAAGTTTCATAGAGACCTCAGACCCCAACTAGACCTGTACCCCTCAAGGAGGTCTCCAACTAAGCTGGGAGACAGAGCCTATTGAAAGGAACATACCCAAAACCATCAGGAGCTACCGCCTCTGACACTCCAGTCAGGACTGAACCACAGTGGCTCCAACTCACCGTTTCTAAAACCTTCCACAACCCAGGGTGCCAGAGTTGCCAGAGCAAGGAGAACCACGAGGGAGAAGAGGCTGCTGGACTTCATGGTGAAGGCAGAGTGGCTCTGATGACCAAATACCAAGCATCATTATTTATATCTTTACCAGTAGGTGTGGCCCGAGTAGAATGGGTTTAGTCCCTCCCAGCTGCTATTGCGTAGGCAGGAAGCTTGGCTAAAGAACAGAGGTCTTGATAGCAGGGAGATAGGTGGTGGCCTTGAAGTTCCAAGCAGGACTATGTGGTCAGCAGCAAAGTAAGTACCAGAGATTAAGATAGAAGGGAGAGAGAGAGAGAGAGAGAGAGAGAGAGAGAGAGAGAGAGAGGTTAGTTTGGAAGTTGTCTCCAGAGGGCCATTATAGAAGACCGTCTGAGCCCTGAACATTGTGGTCTCAAGCCTATTGTCCTTACAGGTAGAGAAGTGCAGAAAGGGTTGGTCACAAAAGTGCCACCAGGACCTGAAGCTGAAGCATCCGATGTGGGCTCTCAGCTGAGATTACAATACACCTCTAGTTCTCATGTCCCTGAACTGTCTGAGATTATGAAATTCTGCTGATTGCTCAATGCAAGTTCCTTCTTCAACTGCAAATGATGCATCACTCAACCAATGTTTATTTCCCCAAATTATCTGCACCGCTATTTGGCCAGTGTCTAGTCCATGATTGAAATGTGGAAAGCAATCCCTAGACAAATGATTCATAAGGAACAGTTCTGCCATCAGCAAATGTCATTGGAGCTCCATTCCCTAGGCATGGTGGGGTGATGCCAGCAGTCAGCTCTTCTCAGAGGGTCCTGAGATTAAAGGTTTTAAATTATCCAAGAATAATGAATGAATCGTATCCCTTACTACTGAAGATAATTGAAGTGAATCAAAGGCAAAGGGGCGAAGCCTCTCACCCCTCACTGTATTCAGCACTGAGCCGTGATATAATTCGAGATGTAAAGAGGAATTCTTCCTACCCTGAATTCCTCTATGGATCTCAGATGACAGCAAAAGCTTATGGCTGACATACATTTGGAACATTCTGTGCACTCCCTGGTGTAGAAGTTGCTTCTGATTATTAAGAAAACCTAAAACTAGAAATTGAATTTCTGGAGATAAAAATCATAGCCTAGAAAGTTAAAAAAAATTTTAAGTACTTTAATAACTAAACTGATACAACTCTTCAATTGAAATATGTAATTGTATTTTAGAATGTAAAATTCACAATTCTGTCTGCCTACTGTAATTTTTTAGTATTATTTACTGACAAAAAATGCACCACAAAACTTCAACAATACTTTGAAATTTCTCACTGCTGCTGTAATGTCAGTTGGCATTCATTCCCCTCCCAAACTCTCCAACCTATCCAGAGTTTTTCAATGTAATCATCTTGTTTTTGAAACCCACGACTGGCCAATGTGTAGAAAACAAGAGGCCACAGAGTGCTTATCCCTGAATAGGACACCTATTTCAAACCTCTGCCTCCCAAGGCTCAGGGATCATTGTGGAAGAGGAGGCAGAAAGATTGCAAGAGCCAGAGTGGGTGGATGACCACAAGGAAACAAGAGTCTTCAAGAAAGCTGGTCATTTACTGATAGAAATCACAGCAATGGTGACCGCATGCATAAGTGTTATGCAAGCTCAAAGAAGACAAAATCCCAGGATAGACATGGGGAGGTGAGTAAGAAATCCCAACCCAGCCTAAGGAAGTTTTGGCAATTGATGGCTGCTGGGAGGAGGAAAGACAGTATCTTACAGAGATGGAACTTGATGGGCCCAGTCAATAGGCACCCTGAAGGACGTTTGGGAATACAAATAAGACCCTACAGGTCATTTTATATATATATGAACATTAAACATATTGAATGAAAATCACAAAAATTCAATAAAAATATATAATAAAACTAAAAATCAATGCTAATAATGATAAACAGAATAAGGAATTCTCTCTAGAATTCAGCCCAAACTCCTCTAGCTTGGCCCCAGCATGATGTGACCTCTTGATACTTGGAATTCTCCCATTCATTCCTCAAAGAAGTTGTGGGAGTGCAAACAGACATGAAAAGGCCACGCGTGGTCAAGCGCTCGTCAATGTGAAGTTCTGTGTTAAGTATTCTCCAATAGGGCAGCCAGCTGGCAGCAGACCCTCTCATATAGAAATCATGTAGTGGTTTACATTTTGGTGGCAAAGAAAAAGGGGAAATTAATACACCCTGGATAACTACAATCAGCCATATATACTCAAGGGTCCTATCAAGGGTACACGGTATGAAAAAGTAAGAGGAGAACAGGTTTGGTTTCCACCCATGGGCAATATCTCTGGCAGCTTAGGGTTTCACTCTCCTTAGGTTCCTCCCACATAGCTCCTGTACTTCCCATTCTTTGTTTCATCCTATCATCCTTGGTGCCAAGAGAGCTTCTAGAGTTTTCTAAATATTTGTTTGTTTCTTTTTTTTTTTTTGTCTTTTTGAGACAGGGTCTCCCTGTAGTCCCAGCTGTCCTGGAACTCAGTAGTAGACCAGGCTGGCCTTCAACTCACAGAGATCTGCCTGCCTCTGCCTCCCAAGTGCTGGGATTAAAGGCATGTGCCACCATGCCCAGCTAATATTTGTTTCTTTAAAGAGTCAAAATGAGAATCTTTCTATATGAGATTAATGACTGAATGAATGATTAAAACCAACTCTTTTTTCATCAGAAAGAACCCTGTGATCAGTCACCAATATTTTTCATGGGTAATTCATGAAAGATAATGATACATGATGGTTTCTATTCTCAGCACAATTGATTCTAAATCTTTAAATCATAGAATGTTAAGGTTGAAGGGAGTCTCAGAAGTTACCCAAATCAACGATCAGCAATTACAGTCCCTGATCCAAATCCAGCTATCTTTATAAATGAGGCTTTATTGGAACATAGCCACAAACTTATCTATTTGTAAATCGACTATGGCTATTTTTCCACTGTACTGACAGCATGAAGTAACTGCAACAGAGACCTGAACATAAAATACTCTTTACTTCTTTACAGAAAATGTTTTCTGGTCCCTGATTCAGACCAAACCCTCAGCTTGTAGTAAAAGAAACAGGATAAGGTATGAACTCAAAGTTACAAAGAAAGTTAGTTATAGAACTTAAGCCTGAGCTTTTCTGAAACAGTTGTGTCACACCCAAAACCTGTTGGGTGACATGACACATCCTCCCCTAACCCTGTCGTAATGTAAAACTGATTCACTAAATTGATTTCACACATTCTGTTGGTTTCTGCTAAACCCTCTAAGTCTGTTCATTTATTCACACACAAAAAAATTGCTTAACAATTTCTTACCACATGCCAAGCACTGTGCTACGTCAAGACACACTGGGCGATACCGCAGTCATCAAGACCTTAATCGTCAAAGCCAAGCATACCTGAGTTAGAAAATGACTGTACCTCTTTTTGCTCCTGTTATCTCAGCTGTAAATAACATTGCTTTCTCCTGTGTGCGGCAGATGTGGAGAGGAGCATCTGGCTAGCTCTCAGAGCAGTATACACTGACGTTATTTTACAGTAGAGCTCCTGCATACACTACGTACACAAGGAGCTGCTAGTTTCTAAACAGAGCTTCAATACCCAGGTGTGGACACTGTGCCTATGTTCTAATTTGCTCTGTCCCATCAAATGCTTCACAAAAATCTGGTTCCCTTCATGTCCTGGTTTTGTTTCGCTGCGGAGAACCCTGTCTGTCACAACCTGCCTGGCTCCACAGTTCCCAGTCACATTTATTTGACGTTGGTTATATCATTTCTTATGAGGCACAGCATCCTTTAAGCCTCTGAACATTGCCTTCTACCAACTATTTCAAGGGTCTTCCTCACTTTCTGCCAGTGTGAGGGCAGGAAGAGGAACCTGGCAGTAGGGGGCACATAGAGTTGCAGAGTCATCATGAGGTCTTCCCTCTCCCTGTGAGTGTGCACATGCCTTTGGAGGAGCAACATCAATGCACTTTTAAAACTCCATGGTAGAGCTGGGTGTGGTGACACACAAACCTGCAATCTCAGCCCTCAGGAAGGAAGACTGTGAGTCGGAGGACAGCCTGGTTCATATAGCAAGACTTTGTATCCAAAAAATAAATAAGCTAGCTGGATCACATCTGTAACATTAGCACTTGGGAAACTGAGGCAGGAGGATCATAAGTTTGAAGCCAACTATGAGGCTGCATAATGAGTTTCAGGCCCACCTGGGCTAGAGGGTGAAATCTTATCTCAAAAATAAATAAATAATGGTCAGCCCTAAACACATGTACATATCAGCACCACTAAATTGACTCAGTAAGTTATGTGTATATGTAAGTTATCTGTACATATATGTATACTCAGTAAGTTATATATATGTGTGTGTGTGTGTGTGTGTGTGTGTGTGTGTGTCTGTGTCTGTGTCTCTGTGTGTGTAACAATAATAAAGAAATCAGGATATTGAAGGGGAGTGGGGGAATGTAGGAGGGGTTGGGGGTGAAATGGAGGGGTAGAAATAATGTAAATATAGTACTCATATATGAAATTCTCAAAAATGAAAATTTTAATTGAAAAATAAAATAAAATGAAAATGAAAATTCTTGCCTGGTGCTTGACATGAACACATAAGAAGGCCTTGGGTCCAATCCTCAGCACCAAATAAATAAATAAATAATAAATATCCTAATTTCAAATAATATGAATAAATAACAAATCTAAGGAGAAACAGAAGAAATTTTTTATTTATTTATGTTTATTTTACGTGTATGAGTGTTGTGCATGCATGTATGTAAGTACACTCGTGTCATGAAAAGCCCATGGAGGTCAGAAGACAATGTCAGATCCCCTGGAACTGGAGTTATGGATGGTTGTTAGCCACCGTGTGAGTGCTGGGATTCAAACCCAGGGCTTCTACAAGAGCAGCCAGTGCTCTTAACCACTGAGCCATCTCTCCAGCCTGAAAAAATAATTTTAATACCTTCAGTAGCACTTTTTTCTTTTTTTTTCCTTTGAACAAAAGGCTCCACATTTTCACTTTACACTGTGTGTTGCTGTTGCAAATTGTATAGTTAATGCAAGAGGGGCTCATTGGTGAAGAATAGTAATTCATTTGCACTAGAAATGCCCATCCTTTGTCCACCATGCTTCAAGACTGACCCTGGAGAGCACATGTCAACCAACGACAAAATATTTGACTACCAGTGGCAGAAAACCAAGAAAAGAAAAACTCAACTACTAACCTCTAGAACAAACTAAAAGCAGCTTGGGAAAACATTCATATAAATCACTGGACTCCAACTTGTTTTGCCTGGATTCCAGGACAGTATCCTGGGAATGAATATATATGAATGCCTGTGTATACATTTTTTTAAAAAAAATGTCTATTAGAAAGGCCTGTTCATTGAAGAGCCACGGTGGTCTGAAAAGCTCTGTGGAGGACACGGAGGCAGCCATACCCACACATAAGGAACTTGAAGGGGTGATCACTTGATACCAGCATTGAACGCCAGCAGTGGAGCTGCAGTAGAGTGGGGGACATGCCGTACTGGGGAGAAAAGAGCAGGATTCACGCAGAGCTCAGTTCAGCTTCTACCCCAAAAGGCATGGCAGTGCTAGCTGATTTCAGGCACTGACGAGCATAGAAAGTTCTGAGGAAGGTGCTGCATTAATCACCAGTTCTGGGCTCTGGATGAAAACAGCTCTTTCAGTTAAACAGATAAACACCCTTATTTTTATAGATGAAGTTGTGAGACTTCAGGAGCTTAACCACTTCCAATGTGCCCCATGTGAAGTAGTAGGACATGAAGAGAATAACTTCAATTAAAAAAAAAAACCTTATTTTCAAAAGGAAAACATGAAAAGTGGCACACATGTGCTCACTGGTCCATGGTATGTATTACATCCGATTAAAACAAGGATGTAAGAATTTCCTGTCTGCTGAAACAGGGACTTCCTTGTCCTGGTAATCTGGAAGGTCTTGTTCTACTCTCTGGGAGCCTCTCCCTGGCCTATTGCCTTCTATGGCCACATCTCAAAGAATAGACCTTTGTTGAGGGAGGCAGGCAAGCGTGCACCTTTTCAGGAACTCAGTCCACATGGGTGCAGTAGGGTTTGGGAGCTGACATAAGCAATCAGCGGTCACTGTTGGCGAAACTGGACTTTCTTGTTTACTTGGCCCCTGTCAGTTTAATTCAAATAAAACAGGAGCTAACAGCTGTATTCAGAAATCTTGCTAAGTCAGGCTGTTATTTATTCTCTTCAACTATGAATATGCACCACGTTCAACCTGAAGGTGTATGTCTTCAATTAATTCCGGGGAAATGTCTTCCCTTTATCTGTTGAATTTTGCTTCTCTGACTTTTTCTCCATTCTTTTTCTGGAAGGTCCACTTGCCATTTATTAAGCATCATGTATCTATTCTCCTTGTTTTGCCTTTCTTTGTGTTTCTTTCTTCACTTCTCTGTGTAATGCTATGGGCAAGTTCCTCAGCACTAGCTTCTAATTCACTAACTTTTCCTTCCAACTTCATCCAGTCTAGATTTTACTTTATAGTCTTTTTATTTCAACAATCATTTATTTCCAGGTTTTTTTAATCCACTTGGCAACTCTTAATAATATATATTTCTTGGCTATCTTTTTTTTGAGATAGGATCTCCTTGTGGCTACAGCCAGCCTAGAACTCACTATGTAGCCCAGGCTAGCCTTGTTCTCACTGAGATCCATCTACCTCTGCCTCCTGAGTGCTAGGATTAAAGGCATGCACCACCATGCCCAGCTCTGCTAGCTTTTTAATACTAACAATCTGCTAGCTTTTTAAGGCTAATAATCCTTTGACAAACTGTTAAGTATCCTTTTGCCCTCAAAATTTCCATCTCATTTTTAGTTAATTAACTAATAATTAATTTTATGTATATGAGTGTTTTGCCTGTGTGTATGTAAGTACGCCCATGTGTGCAATACCCACAGAGTCCAGAAAAGGGCATTAGATCCCCTGAACTCGAGTTACAGACTGCTGTTAGCCGCCATGTGGGTGCTGGGAGCTGAACCCGGGTCCTCGGCAAGAGCAGCCAGTGCTCTTAACCACTAAGCCATCTCTCCAGCCCCTGGTTATTAATTCTAAAAATACCTAGTCTCAATCAACAATCAGTACCTGATGATGGTTTTGGGGTTTAGTATTATTCTTCCTCCTGTAAATAAGAATAAAATTATCAATCAGTGATACTTCTGTGTAATGTTATTTTAAGATCTTCTCCAATCAAGCAAATAATCAAGAGTCATTTCCCAAAATAAGAAGACATAAGACAGTTCTATATTTGTGGAGGAAGGAAGGAAAGAAGAACAGTCTGTGAACCAGTTACTAGCCTTATTTTCACAGGGGAAATGAGGCATCAGCATCTCCCCTGTTGCTTCCTGGGTAGCCATGACTTGGCTGTAATTCCTAGTTCTCGTGTCACCATCTGGAAGTGAGGACTCAGAAGCACTCTAACTCCATTCCTGGTGACTCATGAGCTCCTCATTCCCTACTGTCTAGGATACTCATATACACCTTAGAGTTTGGAATTGTCCAAGTATCTGCTTCTCAAAAGATGTACACAATCCTTGAGCTCTCTGTCATTAAACAATTGATAATGACTCCTAAATTTTATTTGAAAATTCATGAGAAAGGTTGTTTTTGATTCGTGATCAATGTATATAGAGGACTGAATGGAACCTACTACCTACTGTCCTAATTACAATTGGCTCCCACCTTAAAAATCATAGACTGGTTACACAGAAATGTACTTCAAAGGAGATTTAGACTGATTTAGATTTCACTGAAGAGACCCATTTAAAATCACACAGTAAGTTAGTTTCCACATGTAAATTTAGGTTCCTCTGAATCCAGTCCCTCCTGAGTAGGCCCAAGAACCTGCTTCAAACAGGCACGCCCTTCCTAACCTAAGTTGAATCACAAATTCTAATTTCATTTTTTTCATCCTATGTTCATTAGTCTTAAGACATTTGTCCATTCAATCAATCAAAAACAACAACAACATTGAATGTCTACTATGAGCTAAGCACTGACACACACACACACACACATACACACACAAACACACACACACACACTCACACTGGAGCTCACAGAAAAACATCTGCCAGATCAAATTATATCTCAAGAAATGTTACTTAGTCCAGTTGACCATTAAGGTAATTTACTTCTAGATTCTAGAGCTTTTGTAGCTGAATCACTTTGTGACCTTGGTCAAAAGCCTGAAGCTCTCTCAATTTCCCTATCCATATGAGAGTGTTGAACTGAGAGAAGGTAAAGGCATCTCCTCCTCCCCAGCACTAGGAGAGCTTGCAGGTTGGTGCTGAGAAGGCAACTGTAATTGTTAAGAGACAAATACCACTAAAGAGAAACCTCTTGCTCTGCACTAGGCCAGTAGAAAAGGTGCTCTAAGAACAAAACACCACCCATTAGGGAATCCATCTTGTGAAGATCCAAATTCCTTTAAAGGAAGAAAGCCCAAGAGTTTCCTGATCCTTAAAAGCAACTGCCTAGGAAAGTGTTTCCTCCAGGGTTATCACAGAAAATGATAGAAGTGCGGGCCAAGGGAGCCAAGTTATATCTGAAACTGGTGGCAGAGCTTGGCAGAGTGGTCCATGTAGTATGGTTTTGAAGACATTAAAGATGCAAGATTGAGATGGTCATGGAGTCCTGCTCCATAGTTTTAGAGAGCAGCTAAGGTCAGGCAGTGTGTGGCAGAGTACCTGAAAGGAGGTCCTGGGAGGTCATTGTGCAAAGATGAAGCTTTAGTTGTGATGAAGACCCAAGATATTAGAGATGCCAGGACCATGAGGTATCTGCCAAGTAAAGCTGTAGACAAAGGGTTGAGCCAACCCAAGAGAAAGGCTATGTGTGCTAAAAGTGGCAGAGCTGGTGGGTGGGGCTAGTCAAGCCCTTTGGAGCCCAGCCAATTTCATCATGATCCCAAGATGCTAGACATGGAGTATCAGGATTTAGTGTTTTTCTTGCTGGATTTTAGTTTTGCTTTAGTCTAATTATTCCTTGCTATGCTCAAGTTCTTCCATTTTGGAATGGGGATGTTCACTCTGTGTCATTATATGTTGGAAGCATGTGATTTGTTTTTTACTTTATAGGAGCTCACAGTTAAGAGACTTTGGACTTTTAAATTGTTGGAGCTGTAGGGACTGGAGAGATAGCTCTGCAGTTAAAAGCACTGGCTGCTCTTGCAGAGGACCAGGATTCAATTTCCAGCACCCACATGGCAGCTAATAACCATCCATAACTCCAGCTCCAGGGAATCTGATGCCCTGTCTTTACCTCCATGGGCACCACACAATAGAGGTGCACCTACCTACATGTAGGCAATACACTTATACACATAAAATAAAAAATGATGAAAATAAAACATTTTTTAAATTCATTGGATCTGTTGATGACTATGGGGACTTTAGATGTTGAACTGAAAGCATTTTATTTTATATTTTTGAGCCTATGAAATCAAGGGTGGAAGGTTATGGCCTAAAAGTGATATGTTTGGTTGTCAAGTTGACGAGGAGTTGTGATGGTTAGTGTTGTCAACTTGACAAGATCTAGAATCATCTGGGAAATAAGCCTCCAGATACACCTGTGAGAGATTATTTGACCTCTAAGCGTGCCTATGAGGGATTGTCTTGATAAGGGAAGACCCATCTTAACTGAGGGAGGGACCATTCTGTGGGCAAGGATCCTGTACTGTAGAAAATAGAGAAAGTAAGCTGAGCATTCATCCACTGCTCTCTGGCTCTTGACTGTGGATGTAATGTGATCTGCTGCCTTCATGTCCCCAGCATGATGGACAATACCTTGAACTGTGAGCCAAAATAAACCCTTTCTCCCTTGTTTTTGTCGAGGTGTTTTAGCACAGCAGCAGGGAATGAAACATACACTTTTCTTTCCATTGCACGCATTTAGAGAAGTCAGGAACACCATTACCTCTCTCATATATTTCTTTCCATCCCATCATGCCCTGTGTCCTAGAGCATGTGTGACAAAATTATATACAACATGAATTCTATTTCAGATTAGTAAAGGCGATGTGACAAAATATTAGCCACTAAAAATAAAAGAAAGAAAAATGGTTGAAAAGCAGTTATCTAGACAACCTCCAGTTAATTCTGACTGTGATACCAGGCTCAACTTGGCTCTATGCAGCAGTCCCACATTCATTTTCAATGGACTTCAATATCCAGAAAAGCTGAGGTATGCCAGTAAACTGTTACTGGACTCATGTCCACTTGCTCACCACTTGAAAGGTAATATTTGGGAAATGGCAGTTGGTAGGAAAAAAATCACTTTATTCAAGGGCTAGCTAGCATCCTGGAAGATGGGGTGAGACTATCATCACCAGAACAAAGACCAAAGACCATATTAGAGAGCTCAGGTACATGAAGGAGTTTTTAGACAGGAAAGAGGGTTTGGAGGACAATGGGCAGGAAGGCTACATACTCAGAGGGTTTTTATTGCCCAGGTTTTATGTTTTCTTTTCTCTTCTCTTAGAACATACTTGAAATGATTCATAGACTGGTCCCTATGATTCTTTAGACAAACATATCATTTCTCTAAAGGTTAAACATTATTCTAGTCTTAAGTAAACAACAAGATTAGCAAATCCTGGTTTTAAACTTTGATATTGCCCAAAGATCATTAGATGTACCAGACTCAGAAAAACTGTAATAGAATTACTGGTTGGGGCATTTTAGAACCAGTGTTTATTTAAGGTTTATATATATATATATA